>NC_047105.1:146676388-146777957 GCF_902500255.1 Thalassophryne amazonica
TAAAGGGAGAAGGGTGCCATCTAGTGCCCGCACCTGCAATGGCGAAGGGAGTGCCACCAGAGGGAGCCCTACCTGCCTAGCCCATCTGCTGTCTAGCAGATTCCCTTCTGACCCAGTGTCCACCAGTGCTGGGGCTTGAAGGGTTAAATCCCCGCTCAGGATTGTAACTGGGAGTCGTGTGGAAATATGTGTATGCCCCACGTGAATGTCTTGACCCACCCTAAACCCAGTTTCTAGGGGGCGGGCGTTGGTGTTTAACCGCTTGGGGCAGTCTCTCTGCAGATGCTCACTCGAGCCGCAGACAAATCACTCCCCGTGGGCCAGCCTCCTCTGTCTGTTAGGTGGTCTAAATGTGGCCCTGCTCGTGTCCAGAGCTTCATCAGCAGGGGGAGCTGTAGCCACACGGTTTCATTGTGGCTGTGGAGCGTGGGGAGGGCGGAACCTTTTCGGACCCGGAAGGGAGAGGGACGGTGCGTGCCAGCCACGTCCTTCATCTCACTCCCGTCGGCGTTCCTCTAACTGATTGTCTAACCGTATAACGAGTCAATAAGCCATCTAGATCCCGGGGTCTTCCTTGGCTTACCAGGTGCTCCTTCAGGACCGAAGGACAGTCCGTTTTGAAGGTGGCGCATTATTCCAGCCGGACCTCGCAGCCGCGATGCGGAAGTTGACTGCATATTCGGCTGCACTCCGGCGCCCCTGTCTCATAGACAGCAACACAGTTGAAGCAGTCTCTCCTCTATTAGGGTGATCAAAAACCGTTTTGAACTCCCTCACAAACCCAGTATAAGTGGTGAGGAGCCGTGAATTTTGCTCCCAAGCGTCTGTAGCCCAAGTGCGTGCCCACCACGAAGCAAGTTAATTACATAAGCCACCTTACTGGCGGCAGACGCGTACATGACGGGACGTTGTGCAAAGATGAGCGAACATCGCATAAGAACGTCCGCGCACATCTCCACACAACCTCCGTACGGCTCTGGGGGACTTATGTATCTTCAGGGGATGGTGGGGGGGGGTCATTGAACGCACGCGGTGGAACGTCTATATTCTGCACGGGTCGGCAGGATGAGGAGCTGCTAGCAGTGCCCTGAGCGCGCGCTTCCACTGCCGCGGTGAGAGCCTCCATCCTGCGTTAAGGAGACGTTTTGCTCGGTCATCAAATCCAACCGAGCGGTAAAGGCGGTGAGGATTGCTGCAACTCACCAATCACGCCTCCTGCAGACGCCTGTGCACCTGCTCTTCCACTGGTTGTCCAACAGATGGTTGACGCCCTCGGGATCCCATTGATGCTGGCCAAGATATCCTGTTGGGAAGTGTAGTGACACGGAACCACAACAGGGGGCGCAATGATCGGACAATGGAAAGAGTCGAATATGAACACTTTACTGTTGTGAAAGAGCACAACAAAAACACAGAGGATTACAGAATTTGAGCAAACAGTCAATCCACAAAGGTGACGTGTGGGCAGGCTCGAGGATAGAAGACGTCTGTCCTGTTCAGACTAAGACACAGTTAAGGCTGAGAATATTACCTTCACAGGTAGATGATATCTCAGCAACAAGGTGGAGATGACGTCCGGTTTTTATGGAGTGGAATGATGAAGTGTAGATGGATGACAGCTGTCATGGGATAATGAGTGACAGCTGTCACCCCCGGCTGTGTCCGTGGCGGCAGCGCCCTCTTGTGCCTGAAGCCCGCACTTCAGGCAGGGCGCCCTCTGGTGGTGGGCCAGCAGTACCTCCTCTTCTGGCGGCCCACACAACAGATATGCTGTCATTGTACACTCCAGGAAGAGCTCTGCGCTCCACGGACCAGTGTTTACTGGTCTGTCCCAGATCTAAACTAAGGACCAGGGGAGACAGAGCCTTTGCTGTTGTGGGGCCCAAGCTCTGGAACTCTCTGCAATTGAATGTCCGACTGGCTCCTTCAGTTGACTCTTTTAAGACTCTTTTAAAGACATATCTTTTTGCACTGGCTTTTAATACAAGATGAGCTGAACACTGCCACATCTTTTACTGTCTTGTTGATTTATTTAGTTCTTGTATTTAATGATATAATTTTAAATCCTTTTATTGTACAGCACTTTGGGGCAGTGTTGACTGTTTGTAAATGTGCTTTATAAATAAACCTGACCTTGACCTTGACACAGCTGTCAATCATATTTATCTTCTCCAGTGGTCTGTTAAATCTCAGCCACATTCTAAGAAGTTCATCTGTGAGCTTTTTGTCAACAAACTCAAAAAAGCACACGCAGTATAACGTTTTAGGCGGTCTTTACACGTTGAGTTTTTTTAAAGGCACATACTTCTGGGTTCCTCATCTCTAGAAACTCTCTCAGTCCGACTGCACATTAAAAACGTCGCTGTTGTAGCCGCAGATTTAACTTTGTCTGGTTGTTAGTACAACCAGGAACAGGGCAACATGTTCCCAAGTTGCGCAAGGACATTTTTTAAATGCTACAGGAGCTGATCATCGTTTAGAAAAGAAAACAATAAACTTTGAAATAAACCTGTCCGGGAAATAAAATCTGCTAGAAATAAATGGCTCAATGCTACTTCTGGTGTCTAACAGGAAAGTTGCAACCATAATTGCTTCTTCAGCAGCTCCCTCAGGAATAAGGTGGATACAGTCCAGACACACTAATTATTTGAACTCGAAGTTCTTCTTTTTGACATCTGTCCAGAGGTCACAATTTTCTTCTGCCGGTAACTGGAGAAGCTGTTTTTTTCTCTCTCTCTGTATCATGGTTTATTCAATGTCACTGAAATAGGACCTAATTCTCACAGTTTAAAACCAGATAGAGTGTAGTGGGGATCATGTGGGACAGGTTCTGGACATGATGGGGAAGGAACTACAGAAGTTTAAAGAATGGTTTTGGTTTCTAACAAATTGTCGCTGCACTTTGGTAAAACAAAGTGTACACGATATTGAAACTGAACTTGTAAATGAAACTAAATTTCTGGGGGTCTTTATTGAGGATAATTTCAGTTGGAAAACACATACAAATTATGTTAAATCTAAAATGTCAAAGATCATTGCTATTTTGCATAAAGCACAAGACTTCCTCCCCCAACACTCATTAGTTACCTTATATCACTCATTAATTATTCCATACATGACCTACTGTATTGAAGTTTGGGGAACCACCTAAAAAACTAACACAAATCCTACATTTCTACTTCAAAAGAAAGCTATAAGAATTATTAGTAATAAGCCATATCAGGAGCCAACAAATCCATTGCTTGTCTGTTGGCATATTTTGAAATTTGGGGACTTGATTGATTATATCATGATACAAATTATGTTTAAAGTAAAAAAAATAACCTTTTACCACAACATGCCCAGGATCTGTTTAAAATGAGGGACTCCAGTTATAATTTACGAGGAATATTATTATTTCAGAAGTCAAAGATTCGAACTACTGTAAAAAGTCATTGGGCCTCATGTATCAACGTTGCATATGGCGATATTTGAGCGTATATGGGGTGTACACCAAAATGGCTGCGCTACTTGGCATTTATCATTGTGGTTGTTGGCGTATAATGCTCTGAAAATATGCACCAGGTCGAGAGGTGGCGTAAATTATACACCAAAATGATCCAGCACTGGAATCCACATAAAAATGAATATGATCAACATGTTAAACAGTGCCATTATACAAATCAATACATATGTTACATAAATAACACTTTCTTGATTATACTACATAATAATTAATACAAATCCCGCCATTTGCGGGATTGTTGGTCTCGAGCACGATCCGTGGCCACAGCGCTGACCGCAAAGAAAGCGCTGCTCGCCTTTTTCTCCAGACTTCGAGCCTGGAGCCAGAGCAGCGCTGAGCTTAACTTTATGTGGTGTGATCATTTAGACAATGGAATGATAATTACAACTGTAGTGTTGTCATTCCCGTTGTCCGTGCTGCAATCAGGTTTTGTCGTCTCCATTCATTTGTTACAATAAAATAAATAAAGAAATACAGTTTAAAAATAAAGAAATCTGAAAAATTAGGCGTGTCTTATTAATTGAGCGAGCAAATATCCACGTCAAGTATTATTGACGTGAAAAAGAGACTACAGTGGTCCCTCGATTATAACGCTGTTCACCTTTCGCGCCGGCCTCGCAGTTTTGCTGATTTTTTTTAGTCCAATTTTGCATGCTTTTTTTTTTTACAGTGCATTGTGGTCTGTGTCTGTTTATAAGAATCTTCTCGCCCAGAAGAAAAACAGCGCCAACACTACCATAAACTGTGTTCTTCACTCGAAAAAGACACCTGCAGCGAGGTTTGACTCAGTGGAAAAAGGCGCGGTGTCAGGACGAAGAGGCGCAATCAGAGGAACTGTGAAATACTGGTCAGTCACTATTAATAATTTCTTATGTGTCCAACCTCGTAGGTTGATGGTTAAAATTAAATTCGTTAGTTCTAAAAGCCATCATAATTATTTATAGAAAACTTTCTATTTTATTTCTCAAACCAATGTTTGGGCCTGAAAACAGGTTGGTCTTATCTCTCTACAAAGGTTTGAACTTTGAGAGAGTGTTTACACACGAGAGAGAAGTGAGAAAATGTTCATAGCCTGATTGAGAAAGTTGTATAAAAGTGTTTTTACAGGGGTTTACAGCTTTAAAATGTCTATAATATTGTAAAAATTACACTGACTACTTCGCGGACTTCGCTTATTGCGGGCTATTTTTAGAACGTAACTCCCGCGATAAACGAGGGACCACTGTAACACTTTTTTGAGTATACTACAAAACAATTAATACGACGGCCGCTTTTGATGCTCTATTGGCACGCATCGTGATTGGTGGAGTTCTTTTTCTTTGCCGTCTTCCTGGCTTCCATGTCGTAAAATGAGGGTGTGTCTAAAACGGAGTCTGAATATTTATGGGCGTGTTCATTATAATTACGATTGTTTTCACCTGCCACGTTTATCAAGGTCACGTCGGGCGTACGCCGGAAATGGGCAGGTGCGTACTGCTTGATAAATGTCACGGCAACTTTGGTGTACTTCAAATTTACACCATAAATTTATGCCACAAGTGAGCAACGTTGATACATGAGGCCCATTGTGTTTCTGTTAAAGGTTTTAATTTAAAAAAAAAATCACTTGGTAATTTGGTTGGTTTTAAAAGGCTCCATAAAAACAGTTTGATTATTTGCTATAGCATGATGAATTAGGTTTATTGATTTTGTTTGTTTTTTTTGTTTTACTGCACTGCTATTTGCACATTTGTGTTTTTGAAATTTTAGTTGAGGGATTACTTTATACTTTGTTTTAGTTATCATGGGTATGTCATGATTTGCCCCTGATCTGTCTGTGATCATTATAATTTTCTGCCAGTTTGTCTTTATTGAGTTCTTTTGTCTGTTTTTTTTTTTATCATGTTTATTTTGCTTTGTCACAACTGCTTGTTTTCTGTTCATCACTCTTCACCCACATCTTCAGTTTCATTCTGGTTTAGTTCAGTGTTTGATCCACTGTTTTTGTTCAGCATTGCTTTTGTCAGAGCTTGTTTTCTGTTTATCACACTTATGCCACATGTTGAGTTCTGTTGTTTAGTTTTGATCCACTGTTTTTGATTGTTTCATGATTGCTGATGTCACTAGTTTGATTTGTCAGGTTTATCACATTAGTCTTTGTTGTATTATTTATGTCAGTTCTATTTTCTTGATGCCTGCTTTTCTATTTTTTGTCTAGTATGAATCTTTTCTTGTCAAGTATCCATGAATCCTTTGTCCATTAGTTCTTCTCGGTCTTGTTATTTTAGTATTGTTAGTTTATGGTTATTAGTTATGTTCATGTTGTCTATGCACTCCCTTGTCTACACTTTCCATCTCTGTTCGTCACGCCTAGTTTCATTTGTGTCACGGTCTCCCTCTGATCCCCACACTCTATGGTCCTGCACTTCCTAATCTTTGTTGGCCACACCCCGTTTTGTCTGCCATCTTGTCACTGCACTCTCTTGCCTCACAGTGTCTCATCTTTGTCTGTCCACACCCTCCTCCTGCCTGCTCACCACACCTGCTCCAAATCACTTCCTAATTAAACCACTGTGCATTTAAGCCCTGCTACTTTTCAGGTCTCTTGCCTGTTCGTTGATGTTCTGTCTCTGTTCCAGCTCACGCATCCTAGTTCTTTGTTGCCGACCGTGCCTGTTTTTTTTTTTTTTACCTTGCCTTTGTCTCAGCCCTTGTGACGCTGTTTGCCGTGCTTAGGCCTCAGCCTGTATTTTTGATGACGCCCTTGCTTTACACCTGCCTGTACCTCCGCCTTGCTGACTGCCTTTTTGTGTACCAGACCCACTGCCTGAATTTTTGATAAAGCCTTTTAAATCCTGCCACCTGCTTGAGAGTCTGCATTGTGCCTCCTGCCTCCTACTGTGCCCAGTTCCCCTGAGAATCATGACAGGGTACATGTATGATTTTATATACATATGTATCATTTTTATTTTTGGGTAAAGGGGTGGGCATTTACAAGCTTCTGGGTGTGTTGTTGGATTGTTTTGGGGTTTTTTTTTTCTTTCTTTGTAAGGTTCTTGTTTTGGATCTGTGTGTGCCAAATTCATTCATTCATTCATTCAGATATGACAAGTGGTTATGTGTTTTATTCACAGATGAAACAATGAAATGAACCAAGCCCACAGTTTGGTCCGTCACTCTCCACAGTCCATCACCCACCAAGAATCAAAAGCAGTGCACGTCAGAGGGCCCCAGGAAACAAAAGTCCCCTGGCTGTCAGACTAAGTATTGGCATGTATGACAAAGACGGAGAGTCTCTGAAGAACGCTGCTAAATTGTATACGGTGTTGGAAATGACAAGTGACAAGTGAGCCGCTGTCTGAGGCTGGCAGACGAGCTAACAACCAGAGACCTCTGTGACAGATGCTCTCCAACATGTCAAGGAAAGAGAGACGCCGGGGAGCGAGCTGACAGCACCCACGGCCACATTAATTCTCCGAAAAACAAAGGAAACGCCTCAGAGAAAAACAAACTTCACATTTCTTGCCTTTGGCTCTCCATTTAAAGAACAAAGACCACTGCTGCTTTCATCCGCATTAAACCACTTTGGAGCACAAACTCCCGTCACAGTTCTCTTTTTTCAACTTTTAGCTCATAGTTGGGATAAACTTTGATTGTTGTGTCTGAAGGACGGCTCCATACGTCATCAGGACCACATTAACAGGAAACCACTTGTGAAATTCTTTCAAACGTCATGTTTTTGGCTTCATCTGTCAGTCTGCTGGTTAAGATGGTTACTGAAAGTACCAAGAGCAAGAAGAAGCTTCAGCGTCTGGTCCCAATTAGACCACAAACAATAAGGTGAGTGAAGTGTCTGAATGTAGGGACTGAATCTGGGCCCGGTTTCATAAAGCAGTCTAAACTTGACGAAACTCACTTAGTCAACTAATCTTTTGACATTAGTCTTTGCACAAAGAGCTTTGTTTCATTTTTAGCCTGCTACAGAAGAGGCTAATCTTATTTTAGTCCACAAAACCTGTGTCTTACCTCAAAAATGGAGCAGGAAGGAAGGAGAGCCTTGCGGTGGGAGCAGGTGATCCGGAACCAGAATACTCCTTTGGGGATTTTTACAGACGCTGAGGTTCAACAGCAATACCGCTTCCATCCACCGACAATTCTCTTCATCAGAGACGTGACAGCCCCAGCCATCAACCACCAAACCAGGAAGAACAACGCCCGTGAAAATCATCGACTAACATTAGACGGCCAATCTACAAGTTTAGCCATCTATGTGAAATGGAGATTAGACGGCTAATGTTGGTGAACTAACCTCAGTCAACTAAGTAAGTTTAGTAGACTAAAAGATTAGATTGCTTTGTGAAACCGGGCCCTGAAGTATGATGTACTGTCCATAGGTCCAAAAGTTTTGTAATGTGGCCTCTTTATGCCACCACAGTGGAGCTGAAATGAAACAATTCAGATCTGTTTTTTTCCCTTGTAGACTTTCAGCTTGAAGGAATTTGAAAAAAAGAGACAATAATAATTTACAACCATTTTTACACACCGTTCCTCCAGTTCAGACACCATAAGTAACTGGACAGTTTACTGACAAGCTGTTTCATGCCCATATGTGGCCTGTTCCCTCGTCAGGGTAAAGTGTGTTCATTCATTCTTTGACAATACCCACTTACTCCATTCAAGGATCACATGGTCTGAAGCCTATCCCAGCAGTCCTAGGGCAAGAGAAAGGGTAAACACAGGACAGGATGCAAATCTATCACAGGGTGTGTGTGTGTGTGTATGTATATATTTAAAGTGTATGTGGAAGGTATTCACAGCGCTTCACTTTTCCACATTTTGCTATGTTACAGCCTTATTGGAAAATTGATGAAATTCACTTTTCCCCAAAAATTATACACACAACACCCCATAATGACAACATTTTGAGATTTTTGCAAATTTATTAAAAATAAAAAACTAAGAAATCACGTGTCCATAAGTATTCACACCCTTTAGCATGAAGCTCAAAACTGAGCTCAGGTGCATTTTGTTTCCACTGATCATCCTTGAGATGTTTCTGCATCTTAATTGGAGTCCACCTGGGGTAAATTCATGATTTGACCTGATTTGGAAAGACACACACCTGTCTACATATAAAGTCTCACAGCTGACAGTCACACACCAAGCATGAAGTCAAAGGCATAGTCTGTAGACCTCTGAGACAGGATTGTCTTGAGGCACAAATCTGGGAAAGGGAACAGAAACATTTCTGCTGCTTTGAAGGTCCCAATGAGCACAGTGGCCTCCATCATCTGTAAATTGAAGAATTTCAGCTCCACCAGGACTCTTCCTAGAGCTGGACACTCGTCTAAAATGAGCGCTCAAGGGAGAAAGGCCTTAGTCAGGGAGGTGACCAAGAACCTGATGGTCACTCTATCAGAGCTCCAGCATTCTTCTGTGGAGGGAGAACCTTCCAGAAGGACGATCATCTCAGTAGCAGTCCACCAATCAGGCCTGTATGGTTGAGTGGCTAGACGGAAGCCACTCCTTAGTAAAAGGCACATGGCAGCAAACCATCTTTAGGGTTTACTGTGCCCTCCAAAAGTATTGGAACACTTGGTATTTCACACATTTTAATGTGTTTATGCCATTTTAAATGCAAAAAGTAATAAAAATTTCTAAAATGATCTTCCTTAAACTCAAACTGACAGCAAATCTCTAAAACATAATATAAATTAATTAAAAATATAAAAGCCAAGATGATGGGTTGCATACGTAATGCTACACTTTGGTATAATACCTGTAAATAATCAGTTTTATTGCCCGTTTTCTTCAAACAAGTCAGGGGATGAAACATGAACATTTACAAGTCAATGAAAATGTCTTGGACTTTATTTATCATATCAGTTATGAAGAAATACAAAACTTTCTTTCACCAAAACGTCAAATCTAGTCTTTCATCTCAAATGTACTTTCTGTCAAATTGTAGCTGAACTTTCAGATCTTCTTTTTAAGAAAATCCTCCTCTACACCACTTCATCAGGAAGCTGGACTTTAGATTTTTAATTCATTTATATCAAGTTGTAGAGATTTGCTTTCAGTTTGAGTTTAAGGAAGATCATTTTAGTTTTTTTTTTTTTTTTTTTTTGTATTTGAAATGGCATAAAGAAATTTGTGTTCCAATACTTTTGAGGGCAGTTGAGAAACACTCAGAGGCAGGTGTATTTTCAACTGAAATGCATCGTCCTAGTGTCACTCAGAGAACAAATTTAAGAGGTTATTTAAAAAAAAAGTCCTTCAGAGAGCAAAATTAAGAGGTTATTTTAAAAAAAGAAGTCCTTCCAGTCCTTATTGGACTTACTAAACTAAACATAATCTTCTGTATTGTGTTTCTTCAAATAACTAAACTGTGTTTACTTACCAATAAAAGACTCAGCTTCTTGATGTGCTGTGCTGTTGAACGTAACCGCTGTGTTCAGGTGCTCGGCAGTAAGTCGGACTTGTTTCTGGTGGAGGTTGATCTCCGCCAGGGCTGTGATTTGTCACCAATCCTGTTTGTGATATTCATTGACGGTCATTTCTGCTTTTAAATGGTAAATGGACTGCATTTATATAGCGCTTTTCTATCTGCATCAGACGCTCTAAGCGCTTTCAAATATGCCTCACATTCACCCTGATGTCAGGGTGCTGCCATACAAGGCGCTCACTACACACCGGGAGCAATAGGGGATTAAAGGCTTTGCCCAAGGGCCCTTAGTGATTTCCCATGATCTTCTGGACTCAAGCCCAACACCTTAACCACTAGACCATTACCTCCCCTGCTTTTGCAGATGATGTGGTCCTGTTGGTTTCATCAGCCTGTGACTTCCAACACTCACTGGATCGGCTCACAGCTGAGTGTGAAGCGGCTGGGATGAGGATCAGCACCTCTAAATCTGAGGTCATGGTTCTCAGCAGAAAACCCATGGATTATCTACTCCAGGTAGGGAATGAGGTCTTGCCCCAAGTGAAGGAGTTCAAGTACCTCAGGGTCATGTTCACAAGTGAGGGGACGATGGAGTGTGAGATTGGCCGGAGAAGCAGGGGCGATGCTGTGACGGAAAGGGATGCAGATTCATATTGGATCAAAAACTGACAGAACATACTCACATAAAATCAGTGAAAAAAGAAAAAACACTACTGCATGTTTCACAACATCCCATAATGCCCTGCAGCAGGACATTTCTTTATTATTTTTTAAGCAGAATCGATGGAGGCTATAAATATTAGAAATAGTGCAAAAAGTCCAGAGGGGTGAATTTTCAGTGAAACAATTCATGAATTAAATGTTTGTCTCAAAGAAAGAAGGAAACCTGTGACAGAGAAACACACACACACACACACACACACACACACACACACACACACACACACACACACACACACACACACACACACATCATAAAGCCCCATCTTAAAATAAATGATGAATGAAGCAACGTTTCCAGGTGCTGCGATTAAACAGTCTTGTTGAAAGCCATTTGTCAGCATCTCGTCATCTTCTTTCCTCCCCAGGACTGAACTCTGAGAACCTGCCCCACCCTCACGGCCTCCTCACTGCAGAGTTCTTAGAGTTAAAATTAAAGGGTATAAATATGCTAATGTCAGCAGGAACAGGTGGTAGGGGCGTGTTACTGGGTTGAATGAGTTTCTGAAGCTCTCTGTGGAGACGTGACGGGGTTAAGGTGAGACTACATCAAAGCAAAATGAGGGTATAATGTCCTCCTGCAGGTGAGCTAAATATTTCATAATGGAAGGATGAAATACTTTGGTAAACATTATGGATAGCGGCTTTTACAAATTCATAAAACTTCTTGGTAACTGAGCCATGTGAGGTCACACTTAAAAAAAAAAAAAAACAAACGAGGGAATTTCTCACTCACTGCAAAGATGGAGGTCAGAGAAATGCGACATATAAAATTCACTTAGTATGCTGATTTGTCAGGGGCTTTCAGGCAACCTTTAATGGCTTCCGCCTCCCTAAAAAAAGAATTCAATTCCTGGGCAGAACGCCACTCGGGGCCGGCAATAATCATGCTGCTTCAGAAGCCCTTAAGCTCCTGTTATGATGAAGGCAAACTGTCAAGAACTAAATAGAAAAACATTATGGCCTCTCTTTATGGGAAATGCACCTGTCATTCCATATTGGTAGGCTACGTGTCCTGGAACAAGCCAGAAACATTATCTGTCACTTTTACTCTCCGAGCACATATCTCTAAAAAGATGGAGAAATGAAGCAGTGGCTGGTGAGCTGTAGAGGTCACGGCTCCTCAGCAGCACGGATCGAGTTCCGCCCCTCCAGCCACCAGCCGAAACCAGGCTGGAAAACAATTCATGATTGCAAGGATCAAGTTGGCTGCTTCAAGCTGAAGGGCAACTCTTGCAGCGTTTCAAATCACACTAGATGACTCTTTCTACGGCAAACTGAAAAGGACAACGAGGCCAAAACAGGTGATGTGGGGGGGGGGCTGGCATTGTGTCCGAGAAATTTTTTTTGTGCACACAGCCCAGTCGGTGTTTGGAACTGCAGGTTACATCTGTATTCCGACGAGAACCTGAAACATGAGAAGATGAAGATGATGAACACAGCAAGGTGCATCAAAAGGACACGAACGATGAGACCAGTCAAGAAAACGATGGGAACAGGATTACCCAGTGTTCTACTGACAAACCAATCACAGAGCAAACACTGACATGTCATTTTTGTTTGTTTTGTCCTGAATGCTGAATGACTTTGACCTGACTGTCTGCTGCTCAGCTCTGCAGCATGAGTCAAACATGTCCCATCAAAGCAGCCGTGAGGTCTGGACAGAGCTGTCATCTTCCATATCTTTGCTGGAGTTTTAATGACCTTACCCACACATGACTTCTCAGCATACCAAACGGTGCAGTCAGGCTCATTAGTGGAGCTGGCCTGTCTCAGGCACAGCCCCAAAGGAAGCCAGTCTGCTGTGTCTGGGAAACAGCACGGCGGCACGAGGTGAACTCATGGAGGTGGACCCGGTCTGAGACCTGAACTGAAACCAGCCATACACTACACAGTAAGAAAATTCAACCCCAATTCCAATGAAGTTGGGACATTGTGTGAAATGTAAATAAAAACAATACAATCATTTTCAAATCCTCTTCAACATATATTCAATTGAATACACCACAAAGACAAGATATTTAATGTTCAAACTGATAAACTTTGTTGATTTTGTGCAAATATTTGCTCATTTTGAAATGGATGCCTGCAACACATTTCAAAAAAGCTGGGACAGTGGTATGTTTACCACTGTGTTACATCACCTTTCCTTCTAACAACACTCAATAAGCGTTTGGGAACTGAGGACACTAATTGTGAGTGTCATGATTGGGTCTAAAAGGAGCGTCCCCAAAAGGCTCAGCCATACACAAGCAAAGATGGGGTGAGGATCACCACAACAACTGCGTGAAAAATAGTCCAACAATTTAAGAACAATGTATCTCAATGTTCAGTTGCAAGGAATTTAGGGATTCCATCAACTACAGTCCATAATATGATCAGAAGATTCAGAGAATCTGGAGAACTTTCTACACATAAGCGGCAAGGCTGAAAACCAACATTGAATGCCCGTGACCTTCGATCCCTCAGGTGTGACTGCTTTAAAAACCGACATCATTGTGTAAAGGATCTTACTGCATGGGCTCAGGAACACTTCAGAAAACCATTGTCAGTTAACACAGTCCGTCGCTACATCTACAAGTGCAAATTAAAACTCTACCATACAAAGTGAAAGCCAAACATCAACAACATCCAGAAACACCGCTGCCTTCTCTGGGCCCAACCTCATTTGAAATGGACAGACGCAAAGTGGAAAAGTGAGCTGTGGTCTGATGAGTCCACATTTCAAATTATTTTTGGAAATCATGGACATCGTGCCCTCTGGACAAAAGAGGAAAAGACGATCCAGATTGTTACCAGCACAAAGTTCAAAAGTCAGCATCTGTGATGGTATGGGGGTGTGTTAGTGCCCATGACATGGACAACTTACACAACTGTGATGGCACCATCAATGCTGAAAGGTACATCCAGGTTTTGATGCAACACATGCTGCCATCCAAGCAACGTCTTTTTCAGGGACGTCCCTGCTTATTTCAGCAAGACAATGCCAAGCCACATTCTGCACGTGTTCCAACAGCGTGGCTTCGTAGTAAAAGAGTGCAGGTACTAGACTGGCCTGCCTGCAGTCCAGACCTGTCATCCATTGAAAATATGTGGCACATTATGAAGCGCAAAATACGACAACGGAGACCCCGGACTGTTGAACAACTGAAGTTGTACATCAAGCAAGAGTGGGAAAGAATTCCACCTACAAAGCTTCAACAATTAGTGTCCTCAGTTCCCAAACGCTTATTGAGTGTTGTTAGAAGGAAAGGTGATGTAACACAGTGGTAAACATACCACTGTCCCAGCTTTTTTGAAACGTGTTGCAAGCATCCATTTCAAAATGAGCAACTATTTGCACAAAAACAGTAATGTTTATCAGTTTGAACATTAAATATCTTGTCTTTGTGGTGTATTCAATTATTCAATTGAATATAGGTTGAAGAGGATTTGCAAATCATTGGAAAATTGATGAAATCATCCCAACTTCAATGGAATTGGGTTTGTAAGTAAATCCCTTCAGCTGCTCCGTCATTTTCATTCATGGTCGTCATGTTAATTTGGCACAAGCTCTATGCCCTTCCTGGAGTAACTCCACATTACATGGAGAAATGTAGCAGGGGTGGGATTTGAACCAGGTACCTTCCGCATTGAAACCAAGTGCATTAACCACACTGCACCCCTGCAGCCATACACAACACAGTGCCCTGATACAAATCCACATCATGCCAGAATCATAGAGAAACATACGTTGTATAGAAGCGTGTGTGTTAGACCCCTATCACACATAGTACGAATAAGGCTGACTGACATCCAAACGAAGAATCGACCCACAACTGAAAAGTGTTGAAGTGCAGTCTGAAAATGCCAGACAGCTGTCTTAGAGCAGGTCGTCACAGCTGGGCCCATTGCACAGCTGCCTCGAATGTTTTGCACATGTGCAAACAGTTGTGGTGCAGTGTAGGTGAGAACCCATCTGTGCAGCCTGAGCACAATCCACTGCAGTCTACGTATTTGTACAGCATCTTAACAGCATATGCAACAAATCTGAAGGTGGTCAGGAGAACCCCAAAATCAGAATCAAGAATCAGAATCAGATTAAGTTTTATTGCCATATGAGTGAACAAGTTCACAACATTAGAAAATTGCTGCGGTACTTGGTGCTAACATTAAAAAAATGGATCGGTCATGTCAAAATCCTGCCACCATGTCTCGGTTGTGCCATGTACGTGCACCTTCAACTGATCGCGTTCAGGGAGTGCAAATGAAATGCTGATATGCAACATGTATGTGGCACTCATCCATCATGTGAAGTGGACATGAACATTACGCAATCAAACCAAACACACCGTCTGTCATTGTGAGTCAGTGTGTCATTCTGTGCATCAGAGGGATGTCACCCGTTCAGCTGCCATTTACCACCGAAACATTTACCACCAAACTCTGTCAGAGGAATGACAGTGTAACTGTTTTGCAAGCCCATGACACCATGAATAAACACCCCTCCAGTACGGCCCAAGGAGCATGTCACAGCGCAGGGTGGACAAAGGCCAGGGGCTGCAGCCTGTGGTGAAGTCCCTCTCACTCCAGCTGTGCCATGTGCTGACAACATCGGCTCACAAATGCCTCATCCACCATAGCATAAAAATATCCCATGTCAGGCACGTCCTGCAGCGTGCTGATGATCCAACCGGATAGCGCATCAAATGGCCCCTCTGTGTTCTCATCACACTGCAGTTGCCATGCTGTGTTGGTGAGCACAGTGCTGACAGTCCGTCATGTGTGGGACATGCATTTTCATCCTGCTGGTGCAATGTCCTGCTCAGAGGTCAGTGAGTGCAAGGGAGAGGGTGGACGAGTGAATCAGTGAGTGAGTGACTGCACTCAGGCGCATCAGTGCAACAGTCTGAGTGCTTTAATTATGATTCTGCTGCAATCTGACAGCAGTCTGTGACTCCGTACCGTTGTCCGACAACGCTTGGACTGTGGTTGTGCGGGTGTGCACGACTCGGACTTTGCTTAGGTCACGACTCATGATGCTTATGTCAACATTCATGATGATGTGACTTGACAGCGGGAATCAGACTGAGCGCCAGTCTGAGATCATTTCTGCGCTCTCCACAGCACCGGCTGTGTGTGTGTGTGTGTGTGTGTGTGTGTGTGTGTGTGTGTGTGTGTGTGTGTGTGTGTGTGTGTGTGTGTGTGTGTGTGTGCGCGCACAGACATGCATAAATAGATAAGTAGTTGATCAAACGTTGTTGCCGCTAATTGTTTCTGTATGACAATATTGCTTTTCATCTCACACATGGACGAGTCACGTTCAGCTCATCGGATCTTTAGTTATTGATCTGTTCAGATATCATTAATGCTCGTGCAAGACGTCGGACTTGGGAGGTTGGACGCAGTTGGAGGACAGTCAAATGGAACGCTGACAGTATGGGAACTATAAAAACGTGAGGAACCATCAAGACAGAAAGCAAAACGGAATACGGATGAATTGAGGTTGTTTACCGGGATTCATTCACATTTTTCAAACAGTCTGAAAATTCTAATGAAGTGCCAGCTCCAGGAACGAAGCAGGACGACAGTTAAACAATGTCTCCCAACGTCAACGTAAGTCCAGATTTCTTGTTTTGGCTTCAATGTCCGTCGTTAGTGCCGTGTGATGACCGGGACACAACAACAACATAACAGCAGCTGGATCGAACGACTCTGTGGAACCAACATTAAGAGAGGCGGAGTCACTCGGTTCACTCAAAGCAACCACGCCCACAATTATACACAAATTCTTAAACTAAGAAGTTCTAAAAAAATAAATTCACGCCTGCAAACTTGTCATGGAGGAAGAAATGATGTGTTGAGACAAAAGTCATTTTTTTGTACGAGGCTGTAAACATGTTTATTTCTTGAATGGGAGCCTGCTCTCTTTTGGAGCCTCAAGTGTCCAGTAAAGGAACTGTTTCTTTGTGTTCTTCCTTGTGGGCTTCATCTGAGACCAGCCAGCATTACCACTTGGATGTGACCCCTAGTGTGAGTAGAATTTAACACACTATTTCTAGAAAGGATTACTGATGTATTTCTTCATCAGAGGTGTTCCACCCCGGCTTCACTGTGTCCAGTCGTGTGCTGCTCCTCCCTGGTGACCTGAAAGAGGTGATGGCACTGAGTTGAACTCTGGTTTCTTGGGGGGGTGGAACAGATACTCTGTGGGTTTCTAACTCTGGATTTTCTTTGGAATGACTTGTTATAGTCTGAGGATCTGCATTTGTTCTTTATGATTGAAGTTATGACACATGGAATTCGAATTTGTTCCCAAAATTTGAGATCATTTGTTTGTCAATGTTGTGCATACGATGAAACTTGCATTAAACCACAAATACCCTGAAAAGGTTAAACAATATGCAGAAAAATGAATGCATATGAGAATAATCGTCCCACCAGATGAAATCCAATCCTTTGGGACTTTTTAAAAGCAGCCTTGCAGGGACGGGCTCTTCTGTTGTAGTTCAGCTGTGACTGACACAAAGCCTCCAGATTTACGTCGCGGTGCCATAAAGCAGATGGAGCAGGTGGGCCGGGCTTCCTCCAGCTTCAATCGTCATGACAGTCAGGAATTATCTAAAAGGTGCTAATAACACTCAGAGCTGATGGGCGTGAGCAGCTTGGAGTCCAGATGGAGCTGTTAACCAGCCTGACTAAACAGTGACGGTGATCAAAGCTGTCCATGTGGAAAAGACACAGATTAGCATCAATGTTTGAAATCCAGCGCACCTAAATATTCCACAATCGGGATATTGGAAATATAAAGTGGCTTCAATTTCATTAAACCCCACCGACAAGAACCGGTCATACAAGGGTGATTCTTAGACTATGGGCACTTATGTCCTTTGATCATATTGTATGAAAAACAGAAAAAAGGGGAAATTTCACACTTTTATAGTTATCTTTACAATGAAAGTGTTTTAAGAAATTTGTTCTAGTAGTCTATGATGACTTTTTTCACCTTTTTTTCAGCATCATTATATGCAAATATTGCCATTTTGTGAACAAGCGCAGCTCTCCACAATTCCTCTTATACTCACTCGACTGGTAAGCACTTAAAGCCGAGATAGGCATGTCCCAACTTGTCCTCTAACACTCCGAAATGGAGGTGTTCCTTTGTCTCGCTTCATCAGCGAATCGGTCGTGACGCGCGAAGCCTGCTCCCAGCTTTCCATGACAAAATCTCTTGTTAAAAGTGAAATCTGCCTTAAAATGGCTGATGTCCAGCTCTTGGGATAACCAGAGAAATTGCACACGATGGTCCCGGCTCCACACAGCAATCCATTTAGAAATGATGTGGTGGTTTCTGCCTCTCGATGGTGGCTCGGAGCGCTGCAAGCCGTGCACCATTGTGGGCCGTCCTTAAAGCTGTAGTAACACTCCTTATTCTCTGTGAAGCCTGTAAAATTTTCACCGAAAGCCAGATAAATTTTCGAATGGTTTCCAGCTGCCTGTCTCTAACAGTTTCTGAAAAAACTCTGATGGAAAAAAAGCCCAAATCATTCCGCCATTTCCTTGCAATGAAACAACGATGAGAGGGGTGGAGCAGTGCTCACTCAAAGCCTGCCCACAGGCGAATGACGCAACCGACAGGCGTGGAAAAAGTCACGCATGCGCACGAAGGTTCAAGCTTGGCTGACGTAAAAACATATGAATCAAATCCATATAGTTTTTGCATAAAATAAAAAGGTCGGATACTTTTCTCACAGACCTCATAAATGTTGTCGTATTGCACCTGGATGAGTTTCATTGCTTCACTTGCACTCCGCCCTAGTAAAGCAGTTTTGCATTCTTCTCCTACAACTTGGAACTCCACTCTGTACTTTTTCTTATTGCGTGGATTTGTCATCTTTACTTTACATTTTCCTAATGGAGACAGTTTTGCTTTATTGTACATTACCAGAACCTTGTCCGTGTGTTCCAGTTTCACATTTGGGTTCAACATGTTGATTGGAATGACATTACAAGTTGCACCACAGTCGATCTGAAAATGCACAACATTGTTGTCAATCAACATTCCTGCAAACAGTTGTTCCTTTTTATTCAGTTTGTCCCTTATGTGGTTTACTTCAGCTGTGGTCTTAGTTACTGCAGTGACATTCATTATGTCCTCACATGAGTCCAAATCACTTTCTGCTACAGTATGTACGGTTGTCTTGTGCTCTTTATTTCCAGTTTTGCTTCTACACATTACTGCAAAGTGATTGTTCTTGCCGCAGTTTTTACATCTTTTCCCAAAAGCGGGGCATTTTTGTTTCCGTTTCTCGTGAGTGTTCCCACAGTATTTGCATGATACTTCACCGTACTTCACGCTCATTGTTGCTTGTTTCACTGCATGTATGTCCTCTGCATTTTGTACTTCAATTATCTTGCTGTACTCATGTGAGATCTCCATTGCTCTACAAAGCTCGAGACATTTGTCCAGGTTAAGGTCACCCTCTTGGAGTAGCCTCTCCCTCCAACCTGAACTGTACGTGCCACTGACGATCCTGTCGTGTATCAGTGAATCTCTCAGCTGCCCAAAGTTGCACAAGCCAGCTAGCATTCTTAAGTCTGTCACGTATTTGTCGATACTTTCTCCCGGAGCTTGATTGCGAGCAAAAAATTTGTACCGTTCCACTGTTTCATTTACTTTTGGGTTGCAATGTTCACCTAACTTGCCCATCAAATCCCTCACTGTCACTTCAGCTGTGGAGCCCATCAGCGTACTGCAGAGCTCTCTGCCTTGTTCTCCGATTAGATAGTAGAAAAGTTGAACTCTTGACCTTTCTTCTGCCTTTGGCATTGCCAAATCTACATACAGCTTGAATTCTTCTCTCCAAGCTTTCCACAACTTTGAGAGATTGGCAGAGTCCATGCACCACTGTTGAGGCGGTTTTAATCCATCCATATCTAGCACACTTAAGCGTTTCTCCGTTCTCCAGCTAATGGCTAGTGCTAGTTAACTTCATTCATTCGCTGTTTGGCGGTACCTGTTCCCTCCTTTCTCACAGCTCCAACACGACTGGTATTCCAATTTTAGAAACCGCTGCCACCATGTTTCAGCTTGTTCTGTCTCATGACTCTACAAACTGGATGGTTGAGAATTTCCCCCACTCACAGGGAACATTTATTGAACAGGTATATAAGTCATAGCTGAAGTCACGTTTTTCTCAGTTTGCTTCACTCAACTCTGTCTGGGTAGGAACCAAAAACATATAAGCAATTCTGTTGCTATATATGCATATGCAATTTGGTGTGTGGGGGGAACCTGCAACCTAGGTGAGGGGCCTCATTTAAGGGTCAAGGTTAGGGTTAGGGGAGGGGGTCGGGCTTAGGATCAGTGTAGAGAGGGGGTTCAGGTCAGAAGGGGGTGGGAAGGGTTAGGGAACACTGTTCTCCTCATACAGTTGGACTTTGAGAAGGTACAATTAAATGACCAAAGCGACCTGCTGAGTAACATGCTGATGACAGTAACCGCTGTACACCAATTTATCTACAAAGAAAGTTGGACACACTTAAAATATAGCAGTGTGCATGTGACATAGTATCTTTATATTTAACTTATCCAGTGCCTTTAACAACCCTAAGGTGGTGGGCATCTCATTCACACACGTTCTATAAGAACAACCAAGGGCTACCCTGGCAGCTCTATTCTGCGCTGCAATTTTTTTCTGGTGCTCCTGTCTAGCACGAGACCAAATGACTGGGCAGTACTCTAGATGTGACAAAACCAGGGACTGAACCACTGTTTTCATGACCAAGGGTGGACAGTATGATGCACATCATTGAGCCAAAGCAACACCTCTGCCCATCCTGGACACAATATGATTGATCTGATCAAGCCATAAGAGCTGATTATCTAAGTTAACTCCCAAAAGTTTAGTCTTGGACACTTGCTCTATCATAGTTGCATCGATAGTCAAATTTAAGTCACAAGATCTATTTAAAAATATATTTAGTACCGAAAACAATGCATTTGGTTTTAGAAATATTTAGAACCAATTTATTCTCCTTAACCCAATTAATAATGACATTGAGTTGAGTTTGTAAGTTTTGGTCAAGATTAGTGATCATTTTGGCCAATCACATAACTTATATTGACTCTGTATACCCCTCCACACTGCAAATTTCTGTGACTGCTGCTGTCATCATGAGCATCTCCCCAATTAAGAACATTTGTTTTTCCTTCACAGTCTATATCAGCATCCTTGATGTTGTTGCAGACATTGTTTCTGTTGATAATTGTCACTGCTGTAATTTATCTATTGGTTCCTTTGTCTGTTCCCCTCTTAGTTTGTGGTTGGAAAAGGGTGAGCAAATCACTGATGCAAGATTAAAATGTTATATATATTTACTGATATAAGCAACAGGTTGGTCATCATTGTGGCCCACAGGAGCCGATAGTCAAGGTTCTTGAAGTGGATGAATATCTGCACCTGGTGGACAAACACAATCACTGCAGGTGTAATAGAATATTGCCAAGAGCTGTAGTTCTTAATGGTATGTGGGTATGTGTCAAAAGTGACTCATACTAGAGTGTTACAGCAGATAAAACAAGTTTTTGTCACTCAATATATTTCTAAAGGTGCTGTTAACATGAAATTTTCTCCAGATGTTGGTAACAACCCAATTAATCCATAGATGCAAAGAAACCAAAACAAATAAGAGCAAAAATGAACTTATGTGTAATAAAATTGAATGTCACAGGGAAAAAGTAGTGAACATACTGAATGAAATTTACTTAATTCTTCTTACAAAAGTCTTTCTTGGTAATGAAGTGTTGGGTATTTTCTCCTCCAAACATTTTTAAAACCTTTAACAAGACAAACAGAGTCAAGAAACACCAGTGAGACAGAAAGTCAAATATTACGCGCGGAGTGCGGCCAGGCTGTACACCAAGGCTACACTAAAGTCTGGCCTGCTTTTCCGCTCTTTTTATTAAGAGACGCCCTCATCACATAAACAAGAAACTTGTCCTAAGGGTGGGGGTAATGACGCAAGACAAGTTTCTTCCCATAACATAAACGCATACGTCAAGTGCAGCTGTAAGGAAGAACACTTCAGGTCAGCACATCTCGTTCGTCTGTTGCAGTTATCAGCTGTTTTGCATCTGCCTGGAACACTAAGCATCACAATCAGTCAAAATTCAACCTTCAGTTCTTTTACTCCCAGTCGTTAGCGGCTACAAAAACAAAGTTATGTTATAACAATAAGTACATCCAGTCCTTCATTCCCAGTTCAGATTGACCCCAGAGTGCTAAAACAAAATTGAATTCTCAGGCTTGGTTAAGACAGGTGCAAAACAGCACAACACCGTTCTCATGAGAAAGAAGACAAAACTAAAACAAGGTTGAATAACACATACATTCTCAGGGTGAAGTGCAAACAGCACAACACCGTTTTCATAAGAAAGAAGACGAAGGTACAAATGTTTAACAGTGATAACATATATATATATATAAAATCCTTAACATTTCCCACCTGTTTATCACCTGTTAAACATACAGTAGGCATCACCCAGCTTAGTTAGTTAGTTTATTAACTTAATCTATTCTGTCCACGTTTTTATTAATTGAGCACCACCAACAGATGGAAGATTCGAATCCAGCTGCTATTTGATCAACCAGTTTATACTCGTCAGGCACTCCCCTGGGGGACTCTATTGCGTCAATATATGTTGGATTTCCCACTCCTTTCCAATCTCTTTTCACTCTATGTCTGGCTACGTCTTTCTGCCAATCTTCAGGAATAAGAGAGGCTGCATATGTCGTAACGTCTTCAGGGGTCATGGGTAACAATAATGATATTAATGCACAATAACCTGACACATTTCGTGGCAGTCTGTCAAAGATTCTGTTATCCCCACACCACCCCATACGTCACTCCTCCCGACAGGTTTGAATGTGGGGAGTACTATGGACCACATTCTACACCAGGCGTGTGGTTTTAAGCTACCCAAAGTCCTTACTTGTCCCTGTCAAGTGTACACATGTATGGTTAGCATGCCCAACTTTGCTGAGAATAAAGGTTAATCTTAGTCAATTTGGTCACTGGATTAGATCTTGTCCCACTTAAAACTTTGTTGTTTGCCGCAATGTATGTCTGTGTCATAGCAGTCAGTAACAGCCTTTGGGTAATGCTGCCCGGTATTACCTGTAATATAGGTCTGGGTCCCATACACACAACACAGTCCTTCTTTTGCTGCTAGTCCTGCTTGTTCTGCCATTAAAAGCCAATTGTTATTTTGTCCACTAATTCCTGTAGTTACTAGGAACCAGTCATCTGCCTTCATGTCTTTTGTGCCTTGTACAGACACCCCCTTTGCTTGTATGGGCACCCCCTTTGCTTGTATGGACACCCCCTTTGACGTACTTAAGTCGGTCAATATTGGTTGCTGTACTCTATCTGTTTCACAGAGGAAGAAATGGAAATACGGATCTTTTCCTTGTTTGTATACCCAAAGGAGGAACAACCAACAGTCTCCCTCTATATCAGGTGGGAATATGGTTCCTTTTTCTGTGGTATTCACCACTATAGACAGCTTATCATCTGTTTGATACATTTTGAGACTTTGACTCTGGTACTTAGCCCACTCGGTTTGTGCCCATCTTGGTGTCCATCTACTCCATTCATCGGCTACCAACGTTTCCCATCTCCTATCTTGTTGATCGTTGGTCATATACCATGAGAAACTATTTCCGTAATTAGTCCCTCTGTCACCATCCGGCATTCCATGGATAAGAGCACTATATGGTACAGAGATGATCACAGAAGTATTTCTAGGAATGCAGGCCTGTACACCAAATCGGTATGCATTATTCCCATCACAGCTATGTACTGTGGCATTGATTATCGGACTGGGGTCTTTGTTACTTCTTTTGGTCTCTGCAATCTGCGGATGTGATCCGTATTATCATGTCCCGTGCTCATGGCTTTTAATAATATACCAATTCAAAAAAGAAAAGTAGCATAACAAGGACTGTCCGTGGGGTCCAGAAACCCCCTTTCTTTTTATCTTTTTCTTTCGCCATTTCTGCACACTACAGCACACCTATGTTCAGAACAGTGGCTTCTTAATGTCTTCTGCTAGCTTTCGTGTCTAACCTGGATCTTAACACCAAGCTCACACACTATTACTAGTCTTGTCCTACTGTTCTTACTGTTTGTCTGTGTCTGCAGAAATGACTTTCTTACAGTGAGTTAAATGAATCCATGTACTTCTTTCCCCAATTTTCAAAGCTGTGGGTGTTGTGAGTAGTACTTGATAGGGCCCTTCCCATTTAGGTGAATGCCAGTGTTTTCTCTTGATGCTTCTTATCAACACCCAGTCTCCAGGTACCACTTTAGGGTCCTCCTGTGGAGAAATGGGATCATCAGTGTTTGGAACTCTCCCTCGTTGTCCTTCTAACATTTTTCTCATGTAATCCGCCAAATTGGCTTCCTCAGGTACATCCCAAATTTGTCCATAATATGGCAATCGATATTTTCTGCCAAACAATGTTTCATACGGTGTCAACCCCATGGTACTAGTTATGTTTATATACATTTTTACCAAATCTACACAATGTGTCCATGGTCTGCCTGTTTCCTCCATTGTCTTTCTAAGTCTGTTTTTTACTGTTCCATTCATCCTTTCCACTAATCCGGCGCTTTGTGGATGATAAGCACAATGATTTTTGAGATTAACCTGTAGTGCTTCTCCTACGTATTGCACTATTGCATTAACAAAATGCGCTCCGTTATCTGAATAGACTGTTTCTGGTATTCCAAATCGTGGGATGATGTCTTTGCATAATGCTTTAGCCACTGTAAGTGAATCTGCATGTTTTGTAGGGAACAATTCTACCCATTTTGAGAAGGCATCAATTATGACTAAACAAAATTCCTTCCCTTCATGTTTACTCAGCTGTATATAATCCATATGAATCACTTGAAAGGGATATTGTGGTGTTGGAAATTTGCCTCTTTGGGGTCTCAAATTGCCTTGTGAGTTGTGTTTTGCACATGTCATGCATGCTCTACAATGCTGTTTTGCATATGCATCGAACCCATAAAGACAAAAAATAGATTGCAATTGCGATATCATACCCCCTGATGAGACATGCGTCACGCCATGGCTCATAATAGCTGCCCATTTAAACATATTTTTTGGCAATATGGGTTTCTTTGTGGTCATATCCGGAGGGGTGTCATATAGGAGAAAAATAGAAAGAGCTGTTGCCGCCTTTGCGGTTTTGTCAGCAACGTCATTTCCTTTTGAAACACTGTCAGAGCCTTTGGTGTGAGCCGCACATTTGCATATAGCAATTTGGTTAGGCAATTTCACAGCGTACTGAAAGCGTACTGGCTGTCTGTATAAATTGATACAGCCGTACCTTTAAACAGATAGCAAGCTGCAGTTAAAGCAACTAATTCAGCTGCTTGTGCTGAAAATGAGGATGGCAATGAAGCAGAATCCAATACTTCTGAATTTGTGACAACAGCATTTCCAGATTGTGTTTGTCCATAAGCGTTTTTAGTGGAAGAACCATCCACATACACGATTGTACTGTTTGGGATGGGTGTGTCCCGGAGGTCTGGGCGTGCTTTCGTACAGACCGTAGCTACATCAAGACAATTGTGCGGCTCACCATCCTCAGGTAAGGGTATCAATGTGGATGGATTCAATGTTGTACAGCGCTCTACCGTAAGGTGTGGTTGTGATAATAGCAAGGACATACACGAAAGATGTCTTGCTGGGGACAAAAGGCTCATGTTTGTCTGCAACAGAAGTGCAGAAACTGCATGTGGAACTTTCAGTGTCAACTGATGGAATAGAACAACATTACTGCTACTTTGAACAGCCATAGAGGCTGCAACAACAGCCTGTACGCATGGTGGTAAAGCACTTGCTACTGCATCCAATTTAGATGAGTAGTAGGCAACTGGCCTTAATTTTGAGCCATACACTTGAACCAAAACACTAGTCATGGACTCATTCTTACAATCAGCTGTTTGAATGAATGGTTTACTATAATCTGGTAGTGCCAAAACTGTGGATGACACTAATGTTTGTTTTACTTTTACAACAGCTTCCTCAGCTTCTTTGTTCCATTCCAACACGGTTGACATTGAAATATCATCCTTGTACATCAAATCAGAAAGTGGACTAGTCAATTCTGCATAGCAGGGATCCATGCCCTGCAGTAATTAGTCAGTCCAAAAAATGACATCATCTGCTTTTTGGTTTGTGGTTTTGGAGCGTGCAAAATTGCTTCCTTCCTGTCAGACAGGATAGTACGCCCTGTGGCTGATAATTCATGTCCTAAATATTTTACTTTATCCCGGACGAGCCCCCAGTCAATGTTGGGTATTTTCTCCTCCAAACATTTTTAAAACCTTTAACAAGACAAACAGAGTCAAGAAACACCAGTGAGACAGAAAGTCAAATATTACGCGCGGAGTGCGGCCAGGCTGTACACCAAGGCTACACTAAAGTCTGGCCTGCTTTTCCGCTCTTTTTATTAAGAGACGCCCTCATCACATAAACAAGAAACTTGTCCTAAGGGTGGGGGTAATGACGCAAGACAAGTTTCTTCCCATAACATAAACGCATACGTCAAGTGCAGCTGTAAGGAAGAACACTTCAGGTCAGCACATCTCGTTCGTCTGTTGCAGTTATCAGCTGTTTTGCATCTGCCTGGAACACTAAGCATCACAATCAGTCAAAATTCAACCTTCAGTTCTTTTACTCCCAGTCGTTAGCGGCTACGAAAACAAAGTTATGTTATAACAATAAGTACATCCAGTCCTTCATTCCCAGTTCAGATTGACCCCAGAGTGCTAAAACAAAATTGAATTCTCAGGCTTGGTTAAGACAGGTGCAAAACAGCACAACACCGTTCTCATGAGAAAGAAGACAAAACTAAAACAAGGTTGAATAACACATACATTCTCAGGGTGAAGTGCAAACAGCACAACACCGTTTTCATAAGAAAGAAGACGAAGGTACAAATGTTTAACAGTGATAACATATATATATATATATAAAATCCTTAATCCTCCTTGTCAGGAGAGTGCTCCTCGCAGTGAACCCCAGGAAAGCTGCTGGCCCAGACGGCGTACCTGGCAAGGTGCTCAGAGCATGTGCCAACCAGCTCGCCCCCACCTTCACCAGGATCTTTAATCTCTCCCTGGACCAAGCAGTCATCCCATCCTGCCTGAAAACCTCCACCATAATCCCGGTGCCGAAGAAGTCTCCCATCACCAGCCTGAATGATTACCACCCGGTGGCCCTCACTCCGGTAATCATGAAGTGCTTTGAGAGATTGGTTCTTCAGCACATCAAGGACCACCTCCCTCCAGACCTCGACCCTCACCAGTTTGCATACAGGGCAAACAGATCCACAGAGGATGCCATCGTCATAGCTCTCCACTCTGCTCTAAACCACCTGGAGCAGCCGCAGAGCTACATCCGAATGCTCTTTGTGGATTATAGTTCTGCCTTTAACACAATAATCCCAGACAGACTCACCACAAAACTGGACACTCTCGACTTCCACCCTCTCACATGCGCCTGGATTAAAGACTTTCTCTCCAACCGTCCCCAGACTGTGAGACTCGGCCCCCACATCTCCTCCACCCGCACGCTGAGCATCAGCTCTCCACAGGGCTGCGTGCTGAGCACCCTCCTCTACTGCCTCTACACCTAAGACTGCAGACCGGCCCACAAGAACAACCTTATCGTCAAGTTTGCAGATGATACCACAGTGGTTGGTCTCATCTCCAGAGGTGATGAGGCTGCCTACAGAGAGGAGATCCGGCAGCTGGCAGCCTGGTGCTGTGAGAACAACCTCGCTCTGAACACTAGGAAGACCAGAGAGATCATCATTCAGGAAACACTGCACTGACCCTGCCCCCCTTCTCATAAACGGCGAGCGTGTGGAAAGGGTCCACACCTTCAAGTATCTCGGCGTTCTCATCTCAGACTGCATCTCCTGGTCCAACAACATCTCCTCTATCCTCAAGAAGGCTCAGCAGTGGCTACACTTCCTGAGAGTCCTCAGGAAGTACAACCTCAACACCGACCTGCTGCTGGCCTTCTACCACTCATCCATTGAGAGCCTGCTGACATACTGCATCACAGTATGGTTTGGCAGCTCCACCGCTGCCGACGGAGAGAATGCAGAGGGTTGTAAAGGCAGCACAGAAGATCATCGGCTGCCCTCTCCCCTCCCTGTTGGACATCTACTCCTCCCGCTGCCTCAGTAGAGCCAAAGCGATCTCCAATGACTGCTTTCACCCTGGCTCTGCCCTGTTTGACCTGTTGTCCTCAGGGAGGCGCTACAGGCTCACAAGGACAAAAACAAACAGACTGAAAAACAGTTTCTTCCCCAAAGCCATAACCACATTGAACTCTAGCATGCACTGATCCTGCTTGTGCAATCTTAACCATGTGCAATAACCCAACCACCCACAGACAATATACATTTCTGTGCAATATATTTGTATCCTAAGCCGCACCTTGCATTAGTGTCAATTGTATATATATATTTTCCTTACATTGTTGAATTTTTCTCTATATCTTGTTTTTCATATATATTCTTGCACTATTTTATCTTTTTTTTTTTTTTTGCACTATTTTATTTTTATTCTGTTTTATTGCACTGCAACTGGATGGCCCTAATCTCGTTGTACCAATGTACAAGGTCTGTGAGAAACGTATTGGACCTTTTTATTTTTTTCAAAAACCATATGGATTTGAATCACGTGTGATGGCATCAGCCAAGCTTGAACCTTCGTGCGCATGCGTGAGTTTTTTCACGCCTGTCGGTTGCATCATTCGCCTGTGAGCAGGCTTTGTGTGAGCGGTGGTCCACCCCTCTCATCGGATTTTTATTGCGAATAAATGTCTGAATGATTTGGAGCTTTGCTGCATCAATTTTTTTCCAGAAACTGTGAGAGACCTCCAGGTGGACACCATTCGGACGATTTTATAGGGATTATACAGATTAAGGATTGTTACTGCCACTTTAAGGACAGCCCGCAACTGCTGAGAGTGCAGCGCCGATCGACATGCTCAGACCCCGCTGAAACCACCAGATCATTTCCAATGTGAAGGCTTTGTTGATCCGGGACCTCGTCTGACTTTCACAAAAAGGCAGGAGACGTGGACATCAGCACTTTTTCGGCACATTCCACTGTTACAGGAGTTTTTTTCATGGAAAGAAAAGCGGAGGGACGCGCCACGGAGCCGTTCATTACGCGGGACAAAACCACCTTGGTGTTGGTCTCACAGGACGGCTTTCAGGTGGATTTCAGATGGATTCTGGTTGCTTTTCAGTCGTGTGATTATCCGATTGTGATTGTGCATGAGCTGGACATGCCCCAACATGTCCTGGAAGGCTTCATCACGGCGTTGCTTTGCGCCATGCGGCTCCACCGTGACGCGCGGAACTCCTCCGCATGTCTGTTTTAATCTGCTGAAAAAGTGCTGATGTCCACGTCTTTTCACAATTCCTGTGCTAGTCAGATGACATACCGGATCAAGACAGCGTCCAGTTTAGAAATGAACGGCACATTCCACTGTTACAGGAGTTTTTGTCATGGAAAGAGGACACGCGGTGGAGCCGCATGGCGCAAAGCAACGCCGTGATGAAGCCTTCCAGGACATGTTGGGGCATGTCCAGCTCATGCACAATCACAATCGGATAATCACATGCCGCGCTCTCAGCAGTTGTGGGCCGTCCTTAAAGCGGCAGTAACACTCCTTAATCTGTATAAACCCCATAAAATTGTCCCTGAAAGCCATATTAATTTACCGAACGGTGTCCACCTGGAGGTCTCTCACAGTTTCTGGAAAAAAATTGATGCAGCAAAGCTCCAAATCGTTAAGACATTTATTCGCAATAAAAATCCGACGAGAGGGGTGGACCACTGCTCACACAAAGCCTGCTCACAGGTGAATGACGCAACCGACAGGCGTGAAAAAACTCACGCATGCGCACGAAGATTCAAGCTTGGCTGATGCCATCACACGTGATTCAAATCCATATGGTTTTTGAAAAAAAATAAAAAGGTCCGATACTTTTCTCACAGACCTAGTATAATGACAATATAAGGCATTCTGATTCTGATTCTGATAAGGTCTAACCTTACCAACCCCTACAGCAAGCACACATGCGACAGTGGTAAGGAAAAACTCCCTCTGATGATTTGAGGAAGAAATGTCAAGCAGACCAGACTCAAAGGGGCGACCCTCTGCTTAGGCCATTCTAACAATGATAAGGTTTTGCAAAGTTTTACAAAGCTGAAGAAAAAGAAAACAGGAAATCAAACAACATAATAATATAAAGAAGATGAGAAGTCCACGCAGACTTTAGCACAACAGGCAGGGGTCATCCGGCATTCCTCAGTGGGCGTCAGTAGGTCAAATACAGACTGCAGAATGCAGCACCTGCTTCAGGCCTTATATCTCACAATCATTCCAGCCCCTTGCACTTTGGATCTCTCATTCCTGCAATCCTATGTAACATTGTCCGTATCTCGGACAGAGACAAAAACAATGGAATCAGTCGGCCGAAAAAAAAAACTACACGTAAGACATGATTCAACAGGAAAACAGAGAAAATACTAAGGTGATTGCCAGCCAAGCTTTACTAACAGACCCAGAATTTAGATAAAGTTGAGGCCGAGACCTGTTCCATTGCTAAGAAAATTACTATAAAGGGACAGGAAGCATTGTACGCTAGCCATACAAAAGAGAGAATAGATGCATCTTAAGTCTGGACTTGAAAGTCTAGACACAATCTGACTGTTTTAGTGGTGAAAGGAGATCATTCCACAAAACAGGTGTACGATTAAGAGAAAGCTCTGTGACCCGCAGACTTTTTATTCACCCGAGGGACACAAAGTAGTGCTGCACCCTGAGAGTGCAGAGCCCGGGTCGGTATGTAGGGTTTCATTAGGTCAGCTAAGTAGGGAGGTGCCAGTTCGTGAACAGTTTTACAGGTTAATAGCAGAACCTTAAAATCCGACCTTACAATTTCAATTTATTTCATTTATATAGTGCCAAAACACAACAAAGTTGGGTGCTTCACACAAGTAAGGTCTAACCTTGCCAACCACAGAGACAGGAAGCCAGTGAAGAGATGCCAATATGGGTGTAATGTGGTTGAACATTCTACTTCCTGTTAAAGGTCTGGCAGCAGAATTTTGAACCAATCAGAGACCCCTAATGTTGGACTGCAGAAAACCAGAAAATACAACATTGCAGTAGCCTAATCTAGAGGAAACAAATGCATGGATCGGGGTCTCAGCATCAGCCATAGACAGGATGAAACAACTCCATCCATCCATCCATCCAATTTCTTCCGCTTTATCCAGAATCGGGTCGCAGGGGCAGCAGCTTAAGCAAAGCCGCCCAGACCTCCTGATCCACACACACCTCCCCCAGCTCCTCCGGGGGAACCCCAAGGCATTCCCAAGCCAGCCGAGAGATGTAGTCCCTCCAGCGTGTCCTGGGTCTTCCCTGGGGCCTCCTCCCGATGGGACATGCCCGGAACACCTCTCCAATGAGGCGTCCGGGGGCATCCAGAAAAGATGCCCGAGCCACCTCAACTGACTCCTTTCGACATGGAGGAGCAGCGGCTCGACTCCGAGCTCCTCCCGAGTGACCGAGCTCCTCACCCTATCTCTAAGGGAGCACCCAGCCACCCTGCGGAGGAAACTCATCTTGGCCGCTTGTACTCGCGATCTCATTCTTTCGGTCATGAGCCAAATCTCATGACCATAGGTGAGGATCGGAACGTAGATCGATCGGTAAATCGAGAGCTTTGCCCCCCTACTCAGCTCTCTCTTCACAACGATGGTCCAATACAGCGACTGCATCACTGCAGATGCTGCACCGATCCATCTATCGATCTCACGCTCCATCCGTCCCTCACTCGTGAACAAGACCTCCACTTGAGGCAAGGACACTCCACTGACCTGAAGAGAGCAAAGCACCTTTTTCCGGTCGAGAATCATGACCTCAGATTTGGAGGTGCTGATTTTCATCCCGGACACTTCACACTCGGCTGCAAACCGCCCCAGTGCACGCTGAAGGTCCTGATTTGACGAAGCCACGAGAACCACATCGTCCGCAAACAGCAGAGACGAGATTCTGTGGTTCCCAAACCAGACCCCCTCTACACCCTGACTGTGCCTAGAAATTCTGTCCATAAAAATAATGAACAGAACCGGTGACAAAGGGCAGCCCTGGCGGAGGCCAACGTGCACTGGAAACAGGTTTGACTTACTACCGGCAATGCGAACCAAGCTCCTGCTATGGTCATACAGGGACCGGATAGCCCTTAGCAAAGGACCCCGGACCCTGTGCTCTCGGAGCACTCCCCACAGGGTGCCCCGAGGGACACAGTCGAATGCCTTCTCCAGATCCATAAAACACATGTGGACTGGTTGGGCGAACTCCCATGAACCCTCGAGCACCCAATGGAGCGTGTAGAGCTGGTCCAGTGTGCCGCGACCAGGATGAAAACCACACTGCTCCTCCTGAATCCGAGGTTCGACCATCAGTCGAATTCTCCTCTCCGGTACTCTGGAATAGACCTTACCGGGGAGGCTGAGGAGTGTCATCCCGCTAAAGTTGGAACACACCCTCTGGTCCCCCTTCTTAAACAGAGGGACCACCACCCCGGTCTGCCAATCCAGAGGCACTGTCCCCGATCGCCACGCGATGTTGCAGAGGCGTGTCAGCCAAGACAGTCCCACAACATCCAGAGACTTAAGGTACTCAGGATGGATTTCATCCACCCCAGGAGCCTTGCCACCAAGGAGCTTTCTAACCACCTCAGTGACTTCGGCCTGGGTAATGGATGAGTCCGCCTCTGAGTCCCCAGTCTCTGCTTCCTCTTCGGAAGACGTGACGATGGGATTGAGGAGATCCTCGAAGTACTCCTTCCACCGCCCGACAACATCCGCAGTCAGGGTCAACAGCTACCCACCCGCACCGTAAACAGTGCTGGTGGAGATCTGCTTCCGCCTCCTGAGGCGTCGGACGGTTTGCCAGAATCTCTTCGAGGCCGACCGATAGTCCTCCTCCATGGCCTCCCCGAACTCCTCCCAGACCCGAGTTTTTGCCTCTGCGACCACACGGGCTGCGGCACGCATGGCCTGCCGGTACCTGTCAGCTGCCTCTGGGGTCCCACCTACCAACAAAGATAAGTAGGACTCCTTCTTCAGCTTGACGGCGTCCCTTACTTCCGGTGTCCACCACCGGGTTCGGGGATTGCCGCCGCAACAGGCACCAGAGACCTTGCGACCACAGCTACGAGCGGCCGCATCGACAATGGAGGTGGAGTACATGGTCCACTCGGACTCCATGTCTCCAACCTCCCCCGGGATCTGGGAGAAGCTCGTGTCCGAGACACGTGGCCAAAGGTCAGATGATACGACTACAAAGTCGATCATCGACCTCCAGCTCAGGGTGTCCTGGTGCCTTGTGCACTTATGGATACCCTTGTGCTCGAACATGGTGTTCGTGATGGACAAACTGTAACTAGCATAGAAGTCCAACAACTGAACACCACTCGGGTTCAGATCGGGGAGGCCGTCACACTCGCAGGAATTGATGCCAAAGGATAGCAGTATTTTGTTCACATCTGTCCTAATAATTGCTGTTTTCATTATTTGCATTTTGGAATGTGGCACCTGGGAATGAGTCTGTTTGGACTCCTTGGCTCCAATAATGAGACAAGCCCAATTCAGGCCCCCCAATAATTCTGCCAGTAATGTGAATAGTGACTGTAAGAGGTTTTTTTTTGGGTTTTGTGGTGGAGGTGTTGGTGTTAGCATGCAGTCAGTAATGGTCTAAGGTATTATTAGTAATACGTGGGTAATTACGGCGGGCCCAGCGTTGGGCTACCATTAGCACCTCCTGCCATTCCGGGTGAGATGTTGCCCTCAAGGTGTCCAAAAGTGTTTGCAGTGTATTTGTATAGTGTTCTTCCAGAGATTGTTTTGCAAATTGGCCCCACTGCTTTGCATTACTAGACAGTAAATAGAGAATATCATCCGAGGCTAAAGCGGGTCTAATGAACTGGGATCATTCCTGGACTTTTTTCTCCAACATTATATTTGCAGACCCACACTCATCGTCAAGGAAGTTGTGTAAGTGATGCATGACCTTGATCGTTTTGAACATGGTTCTTGTTAATTTGGCAAATGCCTGGTCTGTGGGTCTGCGTGGTTCTGGTGGGGGTGCACAGAGGTGCGTTCGTGGGTTTGGACCCGAGCAGGAACATTAATCTGGATGGTAGAATTCACGTTGACCTGAACCGCGGACCATGTCCCCATAGGATCATTGTACAGGTTGTTTTGTTCGAGCTGTTCAAAATCGGGACGGTGCTGACAGGTAAGGATTAAAGTTAGGACTCTGGCCCCTCCACGGGGTCGAAGGTGCGCGGGTTCTGCCGCGATCGGGAAACTCCCCGTTGGGTCGGGGCTGGGGTTTATAACGCAATGTCAAATGTCGACAAAAAATAGAAAACATCGGTCCAAGCATGCTTCAGTCATGACGTTTCGATCTGAAAAGATCTTCCTCAGGCGTGACGCACGTAATTTTTAGTCTTTAAAAAGACTTTTTGTGGTTCGCCTCACTGAATGGTTTGTTCCAGCTTTCACCGAATTAAATATTCGTTCCATTAAAAGAATGTAAAAACATTCATTATTTATTTTATATAACTGCTAACATAGATCCTTGTCATTTGATATTTTATTAATTTATAAACAACAGAATAGGGACTTACATTTTGGTGTTCCACTGCTGCTTCAGTCTAAATTGTAACGTGTAGTCCAGTGATGCTGTGCACTGACTTCAGACTTCCATAAAAATTAATTTTTGTAGTTCCTCAGTCCAGCCAAAAATTACATCAATGTTTCATGTGAACAGGTCTTCATGCATCCAGACGGCTTACAGCGGAGTGGATTTTGTGTGTGTGTGTGTGTGTGTGTGTGTGTGTGTGTGTGTGTGTGTGTGTGTGTGTGTGTGTGTGTGTGTGTGTGTGTGTGTGTGTGTGTGTGTGTGTGTATGCAGCGTCAGTTAGCTCAATCAAATCAGTGCAGTGAAAAAAAAAGTCACGTCAGAAATGAGTCCAGCTTGTCTTTCTTTCTTCCTGGTAACAGCCTCCCAGACAGCAGAGTGGATCTGTTTTGTGTGTGTGTGCTGTGTGTGGTGTGTGTGTGTGTGTGTGTGTGTGTGTGTGTGTGGTGTGTGTGTGTGTGTGTGTGTGCTGTGTGTGTGTGTTGTGTGTGTGTGTGTGTTGTGTGTGTCCTTACAAGAATTAGCACTGTAAATCAACTCAATCAAATTATGTCTAGGAAGAGTTGTTCTCCCACCGCGCGGCATGCGCACACACAACCTGGTTGGCACTTGTGCACGAGTGTACTACCAAATAAAGAATAAAGGACTGTGTTACATCCTCAGTGCAGCAAAAAAAAATCAAGTCAGGAATGAGTCCAGCTTTTCTTCTCCTGCTAACAGCCTCCAGACATCTGTGTGTGCGTGTGCGCGCACACGCATGTGTGGGCCCGCGCGCATGTGTGCGGGGAAGTGCACACATGCGCGATCACATCTGTGCGCACTCACGTGTGCGCACTTGCATGAGGAAGTGTGTGGGCATGCAGAATGCAATGGTACCAAAGGTATGGAACCAAATTTGCACTCTGAATGGAACCAAGCTGCACTCTAAATGCAGTGCAACACAAATGGGATGAATTAATCCATGTCATGTGACATACAAAGCACCAATCAAATGATAAGGATCCACTCAGCCGTTACATAATCTAGAATAGCATCGCGCCAGGCGAGGTAGAATGCTTCCAATTTTGAACACCACCATTTTAATTCTAGATCACTAGCCTTATGCTTGAGGTCATGTAAGTAATTATTGAACCAAGGTCACTGTGTTTTTTGGGTGGGCACTCATTTTAATATGGGTGGAGCAATCACAAGTGTGGTTGTGAGCACTGAGTTTAGGGCCCCTTCACACATAACACTATTGAAGCAACTAGTGAATCAAGGAGGAATTTGTGAAAAATCATTGCTGCCTCTAACGCCATGTATACCTGTCACTACAACTATTCACGCACACCAGCGACCGAAAGCCAGAGAGTGCCCTGTGAGAGCCCATCCAATCCCTCTTGCGGCAGATATCAGCCAAATACCAGGTGACACACACGAACATCCAACACCGCTTGCTAGGCTCTTAGAAAATGTGAGGTAATTCGTGCTGTTAGCACAAAAATAGTGAGCACACAACCACTTTTGAGCTGGCTGTGAAATTTGTCTAATGCCCCACAATTGTGGGGGCACTTACCTCTTCCACACACCTCCCCCCCAACACATGTGGCATGCTGGGGGAGCACACTTGCATGAAATGCTGATATGTATGTACAGATGGGGAGCAGCTAGCCATGTCTGGGCACACACAGCACGGTGAGGCACCTCTCAGCTGATCACCAGCCAGAGACTCACTGACAGCTGGAAATGATAGCTCCGTGCACACGACATGTCATATTAAAAACACAGAGACCACTGCCAGAACAGGTATATAAATAAGTGCTACAATAACTACATACACAATTAAATGCCAAATATCTAAAATGAATGATCACATAACACAGAAACAGAGAGTTTTCGTGGTTCGCTCACTTGGGCTGTTTCGCTGTGATTTGCCTTGATTTGGACTTATTCGTGGCCCTTAAGCTGTCCACAAGACTGTCCACTGAATGGTCATTTTCCAAAAGTGATACTAAGATATCAGTCAGTCTGGCTCCAAGTTCAATTGTAGATGAAGAGTGACGAGTTGAGTGTCGCTGCAGTGATAAATAAGGTTCTTGTTCCAGTAAACATGGCAATGAGACTGTAAACTTAATAAGTGAGTGATCGGAGGCCACTGACGTAAGCGTCATGCTGTCAGTATTTGTGACAGAGATACCCCCACCTTGCTTTGCATCACAAGAGACGTGACTATGTGTACGCCGGTGGGCAGGCCTCATTTAACCCTCTGGGGTCCGAGGGCATTTTTTAGACAGTTCACTCGCCTGGCATAAATGTTTTATTATTGCTGTTAACAGCTCTCCCTGCATTCCACAATCAACTTTTATGTCTCTTTTTTTTCAGGACAACCTGTTCTTTCAGAATATATATATGTCTTTGTTGTGTTTTATAAGTGTAATAAAGGTTTACAATCAAAAATAGGCAAGGAAAAAAATAAAACTAAAAAAAAAATGTCCACACACATTTATTCAAAACACACAGTAAATGATAATAAACAACTGTTTTGACACTTTATAAAGGTAATTTGAGATCTTGTGTGAAAGACTGTACAACAAAAAGGTTCAAACAATAAACACAAATGCACATTTTGAACAATATATACAAAATGGTCTCTGCGTTTTGTTGTCCATTGATATGGTAAACAGTGCTTTACACAGAGAAAGCAACAGAGTTATCCAGTAACATTCACATGCAAACTAGTGGAGCAATCCTGATAGTTACACACTCTTTGTTTGAGCACGCGAGATTGTCATCAGAGGCTCTCTGTCTGCTCCTGCTTTCACTGTAGAGCATGACACTGGAGTGGATTTTCACTCCCGTCCCATCCTGCTCCCAGAAAAAAAATCCCATCCTGTCCCAATCCTGGACTGGAGTAAAAAATAAATCCCATCTCGTCCCATTCCTGTAAAGGTGACTCCCAATCACATCCCGCTCCCACTCAAAATCAGTCCCACTCCGTGGAGATGTCTGGAGTTTGACTGAAGATGTGAACATGTCCTGTATCTGGTAGCAGCCTGTGAGCAGGACCTATGTCTCTTTTGTCCTTTATTTCACAATTATGACAGAGTTTTTGGAGCGAACAGCAGCACACAGCAGCGGGGAGCGGAGTTTTGTGTTTTGCTTTTACTTTACGTGTGCGAGCGAGCGAATCGTCCATGGAGATTATTTTACTTATTAACTACACAGATGTATAATAAAACAAATGGTGACTGGTTTCTAAACACAATTATGACAGAGTTTTTTTGGGAAAGCGAGGAGCAGCAAGCAGCGGAGTTTGTTTTTTTTTACATGCGCGTGTGAGTGAATCGTCTGTGGGGATATTTTATTAATTAACTACACAGATGTATATCAAAACAATGGTGACTGGTTTCTAAACACAATTATGACAGAGTTTTTTGGGGAAGATGCAAGCTGCAGTCCCATACAGGCAGCAGAGTTTCATTTTTTTTATTGTTTACATGTGCGTGCGTGAATGGGACAGGAGGGTCCTCAAACTGGGTCCTTCAGAGGTGGAAGGACCGCTGGAAAGTGGCCGTCATCCAGACACAGCTCCTGCAGCAAATAATGATACTCCTTGTATTGGGAGCTTTCCGCAACAACACGCTCCGTGTAATCGAGGTCCTGTCCAACATGACAGACCTCGATTACACGAAGCTCATCATCTATTTTTGGCATTCCCGCTCCGTGCCCTGCTCCCGTTCATTTTTTATTCCCATCCCATCTCAATCATGGGATTGATAAAATTTTGACTCCCATCCTGCGGGAATCCCGCAGGAATCACGTGACCCACGGGAATTCCCGAAAAATGTCATCCTCTATTTCACTGATCGCTGTGCGTAATGGTGCAGGGCACACTGAGTATGTACTAATAGTATGTACTCACTGGAGCACCAAGGGGGCTATTCAAATGGGCCAAATAGTAACATATCACTCGTGAAAACGATCTTTGGCTTTTCACGTGAGGTAAATTTGCCCTATGATTGGATTTTGGAAAACCATGTGATGGTGAACCAATTCTGATTGGACACTCACATTGCGCACGCTCATCACCACAGCTTCTATCAGGAGTACAAAGATGGCCGATGGCTGGCTCAAAGTCTGCGGAGTTAACTTTCAGCAAAAAAAAGTAAGTTTCTGTCTCATATCATTAAAAAGTTATTTATAATTTAGTAAAGCTTGGTCTTAGCCATCGTATACGACGGCATCAACCCCAGAGGGTTAAGGGGAGGACAGCGGTAGGTTTAAGCCAAGTTTCACTTAACCAGATCATAGCTAAGTGGTGATCCATGATTAGATCATTAATCAACAGTGATTTTGAGTACAGTGATCTCCTGGATTTCTTGGACACTGTTTTCAAAATGGTGATCATCCTGGTAGAATTTTATCTCTGTGCATTTTTCCATTCATCCTTCCTTCAGTTATATGGAGTGTGTCAGTGCTGTCTGTTGAAAAACAGCCCCACAACATTATGTTCCAACTTCAAACTTCACTGTTGGTGTGGTGTTTTTGGGGCTGATGTACAGTAACATTTACTGTACTTTGCTGTATTTACTGAAATACAACTGTATTTCAAAGGTTTGTGTAAATGTTGTGTAGCAAACTTTTATTTATTTATTTTTCTTTAACCTTTATTTAACCAGATAAGAAAACCCACTGAGATCAAGACCTGTTTCACGGGGGGGGGATCTGTCCAAGAAGGCAACAGCACACACCAACAGGCAAAGCAATAATAAAAACAACACACCCGCCATAAAATACAAACACAAGCAGTTAACCAATCATTTTAAATAACAATGCAAGCTCTAGCACAATAAAGCTCATGGTCTAAGACAGGAATTAAGACATACACATTGTCCAAAAGATTTCCGTTGTCGGTTTTCTATTATCGATTAGAAGACTGTCAGCCCAGGCAGTTTCAATTCCATTTGGAGGGCATTCCAAGAAAAGGGGGGCAAAACTAAAAGCTTTTATTCCCTTTTCCATTGAAACACGGAGAACAGAAAAACACATTCGAATGTAAGGCACAGCAGCTTACAGTTCTCTGCAGAAACATGGACAGATAAGTCGGAACAGCCCAACAAGTGCCTTATATACCAACGTCATCCACTGCATGAGCTGCCTTGCTTCCAAAGAGGACATGCCAGCCCTGGCATAAAGTTCACAATGCTGGGTAAGGTGGCTACTACCAGTGATAAATCTGAGAGCACAATGATACACAGGAGACAAGAACTAAAAACACGTGCTGGAAGCACATAAATACACAACATCACCATAGTCCAATACAGGCATGAAAGTAGCATTTATCAAATGCTTCCAGGCTTCGAGGAAGAAACAGGACTTGTTTCTATAGAAGAATCCAAGCTTCACCCTCAATTTAGAAATAAAATGTCTAACATGAGCTTTGAAGGAGAGCTCCGCATCCACAATTACTGACAGGACTGAGCGGAGGCGAGACAGACACAGAGGCTGGACACAAATGCAGGCTCACAACAGGACGTATGCGTAAAGGATGCAGGCCTGGGTTCAGTAACAGGAAGGCAGTCCGCGGAGCAAAAGTACCAGGCAGGGACAAGACAGAGGACGTGGTCAAAAACAAGCAGGGTCAGTACATGAGCAAACAGAGTTGTCAGGGCTGAGGCAAAAGGCAGGATCCGGTACACAGAGCAGAGTCAAAAAACACGGCTTGGCAAAACAGGACGAGACAAAGTGCTGGTAAGTGAGAGAACTCAACAAACGAGCAGGGAGGAAGTGAACTGAAGCAGTTTAAATAAGAACAGGTGTTAATAAGATAATGAGGTGCACGTGGAGGAGGAAGGGCCTGGAAGGGGGCGTGGTCAGGTGACACCTAAGAGGCAAAAGAGATGCAGAAAGGCGGTGACAAATGGGCAAGCAAATGAAAGATGAATGGGGCGTGGCCAACAGTGATGACAAAGTGCAGGTGCGGGACATGAGAGTGCAGTGATCAGAAAGAGACTGTGATAACAATGAAACTGGACATGACAACTTAGAGACCTGAGAGGAGTGCAGACAAAGAGAGAATGACAAGCAGGTGCAAGTGAGCGGTAACGAGATTACAGACATGACAACTAAAGATCATACAAAGAAAAACATGAACAAGAATCTAAACTTGAACAGGGCTGAAAAGCATACCAGAACATGATAAACAGAATCATGGGAAATAACACACTGTGACAAAACCAAGTGGAACAGACAGACAAAACTATAAGAAAAACAGAAACTAAGTGATAACAAACCTGGCATAACAGTACTACATAACAGAAATGAGAACAGCAAAAACAATAGGCAAACAATAACCAAATGATAACCATGAAAACAGACTGATAGAACAAAACTAGAACGGAACTGGAACATGGCTGAAGAATAAAAGTAACAAGAATGTGCCAAAGCAAAAATAGAACATAGAATAAACACATGATGAAGAAGGCAATTAATAAAACAAGGCTGGGGCAAAAGGAACGGAACCAAATAAAGAGGAAAAATAAGGGCTGAAGCCTGGAACTGGGCGGGGCATGACAATTACACCCAAATACTTATAATTAGTGGACCAGCTCAAGAGCTTGACCTTGGACATTTTAATAATGTCTGGAATACTTTCAGAAGAAACCAAGGAATTTGAAAAAAACATTATATTTGAAAAAGCAAACTTAAATGCATTTCAACATGCTTTTTCTTCATCACTGGCATCTTGTGTGGTGAGAGTGCACACAGAATATGGTGGTTGAGTGCATTACTTATCGTTTTCTTTGAAACATTTACCTGCTAATTCCAGGTCTTTCTGAAGCTCTCCACAAGTGGTACTTGACTCTTGGACAACTCTTCTAATAATTATTTTCAGTCCCCTGTCAAAAATCTGCAGGAAGCATCTGGTCGTTGCCAGTTTATGGTGGAATTATGTTCTTTCCACTTTTCGATTATGGCTCAGCAGTGCTCACTGGAACATTCAGAAGTTTCGAAATCCTTCTGTACCAATGTCATCAGTATGTTTTGCTTTGCAACAATAAGGTTATGGAGATCTTGAGAGAGCTCTTTGCTTTTACCCATCATGATGTTTCTTGTGTGACACCTTGGTAATGAGACCCCTTTTTATAGGCCATCACTTGGGACTGAACCAGCTGATATTAATTTGCACTGACAAGGGGCAGAACTGTTTTGTAATTACTGATAGATTTCAGCAGGTATCTTGGATTTCCATGTCTTTTTGCACCTCCCTTTCTTCAGGTGCTCACTACTTTTTCCCTGTGTCATTCCATTTTATTACACATAACTTCTTTTATGGAAATCTATTGTTTGATTACTTTGTATGTGTCTGTAAGGTCGTTGTTAAAGTTGTGGGAAGTAAAATCAGAAGACTCAAAGACTGACAGGAGACGGCCTTAAAAACCAGATGCTGTATTAAAAAGATGCCTACACTGAGCAAGAGAGTCACCATCATTTACAGCGCTGGGAGCTTGACAGCAGACGTCTCATGCACCGCTGAGTCCAAGCTCCCAACTTCCTTGCTATAGCTGCTCTTAAACCTGTCCTGGGCCCGCCATCAGGTGGGTGGGTCCGGCCCTGCTGGCTGGATCAGTGGAGCTATGTGACTGAGTGAAAAGTGTTGCGTTTGACATTTATATGTGGCGACTGCTTGTGTTGTTATTTGAAACTGTATGTCTAAAGTAAAACTGTGTTAAAACGTTGGCCGTAATGCACCTAGAAATGGGTACTTACTGAGACCGCCTCCACTTACGACTGGTCCTAACGTTCAGGAAGAACAGGTGTGGCAGAGGTTGATGACACTCAAAGATTAATGCATTGGTCACCTCAAGAGCTTGACTGCTGAGCTCAGACATGGATTTAGTTTCTTTTTTCCACAAGCAAGACTGATGCCAAAACATCATTTTATAGAGCATGAACCACAATGCACTGGTGGTTGTCTCTCACTGCGGTATTGTATCACTTCCTGTTCCGAAGCACAGCGGTGTTTTTTCTGTATCTGTTAGCTGTTTAATCTGCGCAGTTAGATTGATCTAGTTATCTAGATTACGATTTGTTTCCCAGTGTAATCTTTACGTGCCTTAACTAAAGCACTCCTTCTGCTGAATCACCTCTAAATTATTTACACATTATTCACTTTGCGTGTTTTTAGGAATCCACTAGCTTAGCGCAGCTACTAGCTCTTAGCCGATTTAGCATGGCGGCTTCTCCTGTCTCTCCTGCACTTTTCTGCTCTGGGTGTGAAATGTTTAGTTATTCCTCGGCCTCCTTTAGCAGTAACGGTACTTGTAATAAGTGTAGCTTATTCGTAGCTTTGGAGGCCAGGCTGGGAGAATTGGAGACTCGGCTCCGCACCGTGGAAAATTCTACACCTAGCCAGGCCCCTGTAGTCGGTGCGGACCAAGGTAGCTTAGCCGCTGTTAGTTCCCCCCTGGCAGATCCCGAGCAGCCGGGAAAACAGGCCGACTGGGTGACTGTGAGGAGGAAGCGTAGTTCTAAACAGAAGCCCCGTGTACACCGCCAACCCGTTCACATTTCTAACCGTTTTTCCCCACTCGGCGACACACCCGCCGAGGATCAAACTCTGGTTATTGGCGACTCTGTTTTGAGAAATGTGAAGTTAGCGACACCAGCAACCATAGTCAATTGTCTTCCGGGGGCAGGGGCAGGCGACATTGAAGGAAATTTGAAACTGCTGGCTAAGGCTAAGCGTAAATTTGGTAAGATTGTAATTCACGTCGGCAGTAATGACACCCGGTTACGCCAATCGGAGGTCACTAAAATTAACATTAAATCGGTGTGTAACGTTGCAAAAACAATGTCGGACTCTGTAGTTTTCTCTGGGCCCCTCCCCAATCAGACCGGGAGTGACATGTTTAGCCGCATGTTCTCCTTGAATTGCTGGCTGTCTGAGTGGTGTCCAAAAAATGAGGTGGGCTTCATAGATAATTGGCAAAGCTTCTGGGGAAAACCTGGTCTTGTTAGGAGAGACGGCATCCATCCCACTTTGGATGGAGCAGCTCTCATTTCTAGAAATCTGGCCAATTTTCTTAAATCCTCCAAACCGTGACTATCCAGGGTTGGGACCAGGAAGCAGAGTTGTAGTCTTACACTCCTCTCTGCAGCTTCTCTCCCCCTGCCATCCCCTCACTACCCCATCCCCGTAGAGACGGTGTCTGCTCCCAGACCACCAATAATCAGCAAAAATCTATTTAAGCATAAAAATTCAAAAGAAAAAATAATATAGCACCTTCAACTGCACCACAGACTAAAACAGTTAAATGTGGTCTATTAAACATTAGGTCTCTCTCTTCTAAGTCCCTGTTGGTAAATGATATAATAATTGATCAACATATTGATTTATTCTGCCTTACAGAAACCTGGTTACAGCAGGATGGATATGTTAGTTTAAATGAGTCAACACCCCCGAGTCACACTAACTGTCAGAACGCTCGTAGCACGGGCCGGGGCGGAGGATTAGCAGCAATCTTCCATTCCAGCTTATTAATTAATCAAAAACCCAGACAGAGCTTTAATTCATTTGAAAGCTTGACTCTTAGTCTTGTCCATCCAAATTGGAAGTCCCAAAAACCAGTTTTATTTGTTATTATCTATCGTCCACCTGGTCGTTACTGTGAGTTTCTCTGTGAATTTTCAGACCTTTTGTCTGACTTAGTGCTTAGCTCAGATAAGATCATTATTGTTGGGTATTTTCTCCTCCAAACATTCTTAAAACCTTTGATAAGACAAACAGAGTCAAGAAACACCAGTGAGACAGAAAGTCAAATTAATCACGCGCGGAGTGCGGCCAGGCTGTACACCAAGGCTACACTAAAGTCTGGCCTGTTCTCCCGCTCTTTTTATTAGAGAAGCCCTCATTACATCATGAAACTTGTCCTAGGGGGGGGGGGGGGGACAACGCGAGACAAGTTTCTTCCCGTAACATAAACACATACGTCAATAAGTGCAGCTGTAAGGAAAACAGTTTCTTTTTTTTACTCTTATCGTCGAAGGTCAGCACATCCCGTTCGTCTGTTGCAGTTATCAGCTGTTGTGCATCTGCCTGGAGTGTCCTGGTCTTCACCCTAAGCATCACATCACAACAGTCAAATCAACCTTCAGTTCTTTTACTCCCAGTTTAGCCTGACCCCGTCATGCTTCACTCCCAGTCGTTAGCGGCTACGAAAACAAGTTGTATAATAATAATAATAAGTACATCCAGCTCTTCATTCCCAGTTCAGATTGACCCCAGCATGCTAAAACAAGGTTGAATAACACATACATTCTCTGGGTTAGGTGCAAACAGCACAACACCGTTTTCATAAGAAAGAAGACGAAGGTACAAATGTTTAACAGTGATAACATATATATATATATATATATATATATAAAATCCTTAACATTTCCCACCTGTTTATCGCCTGTTAAACATATAGTAGGCATCACCCAGCTTAGTTAGTTAGTTTATTAACTTAGTTTATTCTGTCCACGTTTTTAATTAATTGAACACCACCAACAGATGGAAGATTCGAATCCAGCTGCTATTTGATCAACCAGTTTATACTCGTCAGGCACTCCTCTGGGGACTCCTATTGCGTCAATATATGTTGGATTTCCTACTCCTTTCCAATCTCTTTTTACTCTATGTCTGGCTATGCCTTTCTGCCAATCCTCAGGAATAAGAGAGGCTGCATATGTCGTAACGTCTTCAGGGGTCATGGGTAACAAGATGATATTAATGCACAATAACCTGACACATTTCGTGGCAGTCTGTCAAGATTCTGTTATCACCACACCACCACCATACATCACTTCGGCTGACTGGTATAAATGAACCGTTTTTTTCTGTATTATTCGACTACACCACTTGTCTTATTACTTTTTCAGCTAAAGCTTCATAGGCTAAGAGTGTGTTAACTCATCACGTCAACAGTTCAAGCTTGAACTGGAGTTGTGAGCTTTTCAATATCATCATAATTCTCAGTACAGTCATTATAGTTTTCTCCACTAAGGTCTGACTGTTTCAATGCTTGATATTTTGGCATAGTTTGTTGGAAGGCCAGATTACACTGTACAAATGTATTTGACACCATTTTGCCAACCATTGTTTTGATATAAGGGATCACACAACACATGCAAAGTCCAATCAGAATTAGGACTATAATAACTGGTGTCACCATTTTCAATAGTAACTGCCAACATGGTCCTGAAGTCAACCAGGACCAGGGATTCCACCGGTTCACGGCTAGGGTGTCTTTATGCATTGCATCACGAAGTTATTTCAGCTCTTCCAATGCGTCCTGCATATCCACTGAATGAATGGAGTCTGGGATGAAAGTACAGCATGTTGTGTTCAGCAGAACACAAACTCCTCCCTGTGAACCAGTAAGCAAGTCTAAAACCATGCGATTTTGCATCACCATGGTACGTAAAGCATCTATTTCAGTGTTTTGAGCTGCTACTATTTTTTTAGTTACATTCATGAACAGACCCAATCGATAATTCAGAGTTTCAATCATTAATGAATTTTTTCCCACTCCTATCCAGGGGAACATGAATGTGCTATTTTATCTCCTACAGACCACAATTTTTTGTCCTTTAGTACATCCGAGCCCCACATGTGATCATGTGGTAACACATCTGGGTATATCAATCTCCTCCGCCTGGTGCTGCCATTCTTCTCTGTGGAGGTCCTACCACATATGGATGGTCAGTCACCTGGGTAGGTGCACACACACCCACCCCAATTTGGTGGGAGACTCATGTACAGGTCTGGAACCACAAAGCCAATAGATGTCATCATACACCGGAGTACCATTTACAGGTGGTAGCAAAAACTTACTAACATAAGCACATGATTCATCCATTCCCCATGGACAGGAGCCTGTATAATTACATCCCCGTCCAATGTGATGAAGATAAGTACCATCCACATATTATGTTTTGGCTAGGCTTAAATTATTTGATAAAACATACGTTTGGGTACACAGACGTTTCTTAATTTTACTTACAGTTTTATTCCCTGTCCCGTAAAAGCAATTTGGGAATGGCCGTTGTGATGACAATTTAACGTGATGATATTTTTGCGTTTCCCTTCAGTCTAGTCAATGGAGCAGCACTTGGGCACGCTTGTACGTCCTCTGTTGAAAATCCCTATCATATAAGTGGTTGCACTGAGGCAAGTGGTGTTAGAACTGCCCCCCGAAATACAGTTGATTATGCATCCGTATGATAAGACATTCTGTCACCCTAGCAGGGTACGGTTTAGCCGTCAGAGCTGGGTGTGTGAGGATATAGGTATTTGCGAACAAACATAACAATTAGTAACGTAATTCCATAGCCAATAAATGAACATATCTGTACCACATATTAGTATGGTATATATGAGGGTGTCCATCTGTCTCGTTCACATTATGAATAAACCTCTTCTGACGTTGCTTGCGTTGTTCTCTGGCTCGGTCCACAGTGAGCTGCAATTCTTGGGTCAACCACCAGGCCAGGAATCCGAGGAGCACGAAACACACTAAGATCACAACGCAACCGGCTGCCCTACCAACAGTCCGGCAGCGGCGGCGCTGAGCACGCCGCTCCGGGGTCTGCTGTAGTTCAGTCATGATTGCTAGGATACAGTGTTGTTAACCACCTCACCTAATAGTGCAAGGATCTCCCTGCTTCACTGGCATTGAGACAATCTATTGCTAATTAAATAGACTCCCTTTGTAGCCAGACTTCCCCTTACACTGTGGAGGCAGCCAACACACGCTGTATCTTACAGTGATGTATCCACGTTGATCTCTCCGCTATCTTTACTGCAGTTGGTGTTGTTAACAGCACTTGGTATAGACCTTCCCAACGAGGACTGGACCAGTTCTTCCTCTTAATCACTCTGATGAACACCCAGTCTCCTGGCTAGACTACTGGAAGGCCGTCCTGTGGAAGATCAAAATTATTCGGCAGTAAATGTGTTTAAGTTATCTCTTTCTGTGTTAATGTCTTTTCATAAAATTTGCTAATGTTGTTCCTCATCTGCTGTTTTAGTATCCATGTCAAAATTGGTAGACGATATGGTCGTCCATAAAGTATCTCAAATGGTGTTAACCCTGATGGTGTTGGTGTTATTCTCATATACAATTTTACTAGGTCCAACATTCAATCCAGGTTCGTTTTGTCTCTTCTATACATTTCCTAATCTTATTTTTATTGTGCCCTTTGTCCTTTCCACTAATCCGGCACTGTGTGGATGATAAGCACAATGATTTTTGAGATTGACCTGTAGCGCTTCTCCTACGTATTGCACTATTGTATTAACAAAATGCGCTCCATTATCTGAATAAACTGTTTCTGGTATTCCAAATCGTGGAATGATGTCTTTGCACAATGCCTTAGCCACTGTAAGTGCATCTGCATGTTTTGTAGGGAACAATTCTACCCATTTTGAGAAGGCATCAATTACGACTAAACAAAATTCCTTCCCTTCATGTTTACTCAGCTGTATATAATCCATGTGAATCACTTGAAAGGGATATTGTGGTGTTGGAAATTTGCCTCTTTGGGGTCTCAAATTGCCTTGTGAATTGTGTTTTGCACGTCATGCATGCTCTACAATGCTGTTTTGCATATGCATCGAACCCATAAAGACAAAAAATAGATTGCAATTGCGATATCATACCCCCTGATGAGACATGCGTCACGCCATGGCTCATAATAGCTGCCCATTTAAACATATTTTTTGGCAATATGGGTTTCTTTTGTGGGCATACGTACAAATCATTTGCATACGTAGCTCCTTTATTTATCCACATCTGTTTTTCTTTCAGTTGCCTGCTGTTGCATGTCAGCAAGCAGTGTATGACCTAAATGCAAATCTGGAGTGGTTTCCTGTACAACAAAAATAGAAGAAGCTGCTGCTGCCTCTTTTGCTGCTCTGTCAGCAAAATCATTTCCTTTTGAAATACTGTCAGAGCCCTTGGTGTGAGCCGCACATTTGCATATAGCAATTTGTTTAGGCAATTTCACAGCCTTCAGTAGTGCAGTTAGGAGTGTGGCATGAGTCACTGGCTTTCCAGATGATGTCACCATTCCACGCTCTTCCCACAGTTTTGCAAACACATGCACTGTGCTAAAAGTGTACTGGCTGTCTGTATAAATTGTTACAGCCGTACCTTTAAACAGATAGCAAGCTGCAGTTAAAGCAACTAATTCAGCTGCTTGTGCTGAAAATGAGGATGGCAATGAAGCAGAATCCAATACTTCTGAATTTGTGACAACAGCATATCCAGATTGTGTTTGTCCATAAGCGTTTTTAGTGGAAGAACCATCCACATACACAATTGTACTGTTGGGATGGGTGTGTCCTGGAGGTCTGGGCGTGCTTTCGTACAGACCGTAGCTACTTCAAGACAATTGTGCGGCTCACCATCCTCAGGTAAAGGTATCAATGTGGATGGATTCAATGTTGTACAGTGCTCTACCGTAAGGTGTGGTTGTGATAATAGCAAGGACATGCACGAAAGATGTCTTGCTGGGGACAAAAGGCTCATGTTTGTCTGCAACAGAAGTGCAGAAACTGCATGTGGAACTTTCAGTGTCAACTGATGGAATAGAACAACATTACTGCTACTTTGAACAGCCATAGAGGCTGCAACAACAGCCTGTACACATGGTGGTAGAGCACTTGCCACTGCATCCAATTTAGATGAGTAGTAGGCAACTGGCCTCAATTTTGAGCCATACATTTGAACCAAAACACTAGTCATGGACTCATTCTTACAATCAGCTGTTTGAATGAATGGTTTACTATAATCTGGTAGTGCCAAAACTGTGGATGACACTAATGTTTGTTTTACTTTTACAAAAGCTTCCTCAGCATCTTTGTTCCATTCCAACACGGTTGACATTGAAATATCATCCTTGTACATCAAATCAGAAAGTGGACTAGTCAATTCTGCATAGCAGGGAATCCATGCCCTGCAGTAATTAGTCAGTCCAAGAAATGACATCATCTGCTTTTTAGTTTGTGGTTTTGGAGCGTGTAAAATTGCTTCCTTCCTGTCAGACAGGATCGTGCGCCCTGTGGCTGATAATTCATGTCCTAAATATTTTACTTTATCCCTACACAACTGAACTTTGTTTTTACTCACTTTGTGGCCATTATCAAATAAGAAACATAATAATGCTACTGTGTCAGTTATGCAGTTTTCTCGTGTGTCAGAGGCAATCAGAATGTCATCAACATACACTAATAGTTGGCTATCTGCCGGTGGAACGAAATTGGCTAAACATGCTGACATGACTTGAGAATAAATAGTTGGACTCTCTGCGTAACCCTGCGGTAATCTGGTAAATGTATATCGTTGTCCTTTAAAGGTAAAAGCAAACCAGAATTGACTATCTGGGTGTACTGGCACAGAGAAAAATGCATTACTTATGTCAATTACTGAGAAACTATTAGAATTTGGTCTCAGCGAATTTAACAAGGTGTGTGGATCTGGAACACATGGTGCTCTTTTAATCACAGCAGCATTTACTGCCTGCAGATCTTGAATCATTCTCCATCCCACTGAGGGCGGAGCCTTTTTCACAGGAAATATGGGTGTGTTACATGGTGAATCTGGACATGGCACTATTACTCCTGCTGTTAACAAATTCTCTATTACTGGCCTGATTCCTTCAATTGCATCAGGTTTCAATGGATACTGTCTTACACATGGTCTGTATTCTGTTTTTGGTCTTATAACTACAGGTTGTGCATTTTTTATCAGTCCTACGTCTGAAGGACCTGTTGTCCACAATCCTGATGGTACCGAAGAGAGAAGATCATCTTCTTCAGGACTCAACTGAAACACTCAGGATTGTGAAGTGGACACATCAATGTGTGTTCCAGCTGTCAGCACTAATGAGACATTAACTGGCACTTTATACAATTTAGTTGATGGACTGAACTCCGTTCGTGGTCCAACTCTGCTCCAATCAGTAGCTGACAAAGCTGTTATGACTGTCAGTCCCAATTCTTGCCATTCTGTCAAATATGGTTTACAAAGTGACACATGTAATGGCATACCTGTGAATCTCAATTTTAAAACATCTTCAGTGGCACCTGTTACTGTTATGACAGCTGTTGAGTTGCCATCATGAATCAAATCGGTCATTGTCAGCTTCACAGGTAAAATATTTTTCAATTTGTTTTCATACACTGGTGTTCCTGGCAATATGCCACTATGGACTCTAAATACACTCTCAAATCTGCATCTAAACTCTGTCCATGGCTCTCCTTCTTTCTGAGTTGTCCTGGTAATTTCAGTATAATTTATCTTTGGTCCTAACACTCCTTTTGCTCGTGTAATCATAGCTTCCACTCTTGTTTTCAAGACTGGATCATCATGTGGCAATGGTACGCCATCCTGGTCTGCAGGATTCCAGTCTCCGCGTATCTGACTCCATTTAGGGCCACATGCTTTCATCCACACCTGTTGGACTTCAGGTCCACTAAGGTGGTAAGAACTTCTAATGTTTTCTATATCCTGCATAAATCCCTCAATGTCGACATGTGGCGATGGTATCATGTCGACTGCTGCTTTGATATCATCAGCATTCCATGTTCGATATACGAGCATGGTTGATCGATGTCCTGCTGTTCCTGCACGAGGATTTGGTACTTCTATCATAGGATAGGCACCTCCCTGGTCACTGTGTTCCACCATGGGAGGGGCTGTAGGCACTTTCGCTTGACTGCGTGTTTGTGGTTTTTCTGGTTTTTCTGGTTTTTCACTTTTTACCTTAGGTTTTACTGCTAAATCATACTGTGGTGGCAGTACATCGTCATCCTCTGGTAGAGGAGATAAAGGTGTTGTTGTCACCGACGATCCAGCCGGCGGTGGTTGCTGAGGCTGTTCTGGTTCTCTGTGCTGAATTATCACATCTTCTTCTGCCTTACCTACAGCTTTCTTTTTCCTTGCTTTCTCTAATCGTCGCTTCTCTGCTCCCTTCTGTCTGTTCTCTGCTTCCTCCTCCCAAAATGCCACTAAATCTGCCCCTACTTTCTGCATCTTTTTCTCATCACCTTTATGTTGCTGTTCTAACTCCTTCTTTAGCTTCTGTATACTGATCAGGTTCAGTCGTCCGTCAAAGTCATGTTTATTTATCCAGGTCTCCAATTTCTTTGTTGCTTTTGGATTTTTTTTGCTTCCATAAATTTCCAGTCGTCAGTTGATAAATTTCCTTATTTTTAGACGTCTTACCCCCCATTTTTATTATCCCTTGTTATAATTTGGACTTCAGACGGGGGCACACCTAGGGTGTTCTAAATCTGAAGTTTTCACACTTTCTTTGGACGTGACAATTAATTTGCCGTCGTGTGGTTGATTCCTTTCACCTCCCCGTAGGAAGCGGAATCACTTGCCTCTGCTTCCACACACACGGTTGTCACTAACGTTGTCCAAAGTATTACACTCTCACACAGTTATTTACACTTACACAAAACACTATTTACACATAGAAACACTTTTAATAATCGTACGCGTATTCTTATGCCAGGGGAGCTCGCCCTCCCGTGAAATTTAACTAATGTCCTGCATTAGGGGACTCCGCCGTCCCTGCCAAATTTAACTGCTTTTTTACAGTGCACGTATTTCTACCCGGGATTTCCTTTACGTATTAAAACAGAGGAGTCCGTATCCTCCTTCCGGAATTTAACTACGTGCGTCCCTCGCAACCGTAGAGGAGTCCGCCCTCATTACAGAGTTTAACTGTGTTTCATTAACAGACGATTCTGTATCATCGCTTACGGAGTTTAACTGTTTTATGTGATCACTTTTATCCCCTACCGGTACGCGTATATAAACAGAGGAGTCCGCACCCTCCTTACAGAGTTTAACTGCTTTGCATTAACAGACGATTCTGTATCATCGCTTACGGAGTTTAACTGTTTTATGTGATCACTTTTATCCCCTACCGGTACGCGTATATAAACAGAGGAGTCCGACCTCCTTACAGAGTTTAAATGCTTTGCATTAACAGACGATTCTGTATCATCGCTTGTGGAATTTAACTGTTTATGTGATCTGATCACCACTCACTCAGTACTGTTTACAAAGAAATTTTACTCACTGACTCGACCTCCTGTCTGTCTTCTTCGGGAAAATCTCATCAACCAGACGATGCCAACGGTGGTCGACAATTGCAGACACGATCAATCGATCGGACCTTGGCCAAGGATTTACGTCTGGACTTGGCGACCCCCGCCGGACACCTCCGGTATTGTTGAGATCCCGGACGTAGCCCCCAGTCAATGTTGGGTATTTTCTCCTCCAAACATTCTTAAAACCTTTGATAAGACAAACAGAGTCAAGAAACACCAGTGAGACAGAAAGTCAAATTAATCACGCGCGGAGTGCGGCCAGGCTGTACACCAAGGCTACACTAAAGTCTGGCCTGTTCTCCCGCTCTTTTTATTAGAGAAGCCCTCATTACATCATGAAACTTGTCCTAAGGGGGGGACAACGCGAGACAAGTTTCTTCCCGTAACATAAACACATACGTCAATAAGTGCAGCTGTAAGGAAAAACAGTTTCTTTTTTTTTACTCTTATCGTCGAAGGTCAGCACATCCCGTTCGTCTGTTGCAGTTATCAGCTGTTGTGCATCTGCCTGGAGTGTCCTGGTCTTCACCCTAAGCATCACATCACAACAGTTAAATCAACCTTCAGTTCTTTTACTCCCAGTTTAGCCTGACCCCGTCATGCTTCACTCCCAGTCGTTAGCGGCTACGAAAACAAGTTGTATAATAATAATAATAAGTACATCCAGCTCTTCATTCCCAGTTCAGATTGACCCCAGCATGCTAAAACAAGGTTGAATAACACATACATTCTCAGGGTTAGGTGCAAACAGCACAACACCGTTTTCATAAGAAAGAAGACGAAGGTACAAATGTTTAACAGTGATAACATATATATATATATATATATATATATATATATATATATATATATATATATATATATATATAAAATCCTTAACAATTATAGTGGGCGATTTTAACATCCACACAGATGCTGAGAATGACAGCCTCAACACTGCATTTAATCTATTATTAGACTCTATCGGCTTTGCTCAAAAAGTAAATGAGTCCACCCACCACTTTAATCATATCTTAGATCTTGTTCTGACTTATGGTATGGAAATAGAAGACTTAACAGTATTCCCTGAAAACTCCCTGCTGTCTGATCATTTCTTAATAACATTTACATTTACTCTGATGGACTACCCAGCAGTGGGGAATAAGTTTCATTACACTAGAAGTCTTTCAGAAAGCGCTGTAACTAGGTTTAAGGATATGATTCCTTCTTTATGTTCTCTAATGCCATATACCAACACAGTGCAGAGTAGCTACCTAAACTCTGTAAGTGAGATAGAGTATCTCGTCAATAGTTTTACATCCTCATTGAAGACAACTTTGGATGCTGTAGCTCCTCTGAAAAAGAGAGCTTTAAATCAGAAGTGCCTGACTCCGTGGTATAACTCACAAACTCGTAGCTTAAAGCAGATAACCCGTAAGTTGGAGAGGAAATGGCGTCTCACTAATTTAGAAGATCTTCACTTAGGCCTGGAAAAAGAGTCTGTTGCTCTATAAAAAAGCCCTCCGTAAAGCTAGGACATCTTTCTACTCATCACTAATTGAAGAAAATAAGAACAACCCCAGGTTTCTTTTCAGCACTGTAGCCAGGCTGACAAAGAGTCAGAGCTCTATTGAGCTGAGTATTCCATTAACTTTAACTAGTAATGACTTCATGACTTTCTTTGCTAACAAAATTTTAACTATTAGAGAAAAAATTACTCATAACGATCCCAAAGACGTATCGTTATCTTTGGCTGCTTTCAGTGATGCTGGTATTTGGTTAGACTCATTCTCTCCGATTGTTCTGTCTGAGTTATTTTCATTAGTTACTTCATCCAAACCATCAACATGTTTATTAGACCCCATTCCTACCAGGCTGCTCAAGGAAGCCCTACCATTATTTAATGCTTCGATCTTAAATATGATCAATCTATCTTTGTTAGTTGGCTATGTACCACAGACTTTTAAGGTGGCAGTAATTAAACCATTACTTAAAAAGCCATCACTTCACCCAGCTATCTTAGCTAATTATAGGCCAATCTCCAACCTTCCTTTTCTCTCAAAAATTCTTGAAAGGGTAGTTGTAGAACAGCTAACTGATCATCTGCAGAGGAATGGTCTATTTGAAGAGTTTCAGTCAGGTTTTAGAATTCATCATATTACAGAAACAGCATTAGTGAAGGTTACAAATGATCTTCTTATGGCCTCAGACAGTGGACTCATCTCTGTGCTTGTTCTGTTAGACCTCAGTGCTGCTTTTGATACTGTTGATCATAAAATTTTATTACAGAGATTAGAGCATGCCATAGGTATTAAAGGCACTGCGCTGCGGTGGTTTGAATCATATTTGTCTAATAGATTACAATTTGTTCATGTACATGGGGAATCTTCTTCACAGACTAGGGTTAATTATGGAGTTCCACAAGGTTCTGTGCTAGGACCAATTTTATTCACTTTATACATGCTTCCCTTAGGTAGTATTATTAGACGGTATTGCTTAAATTTTCATTGTTACGCAGATGATACCCAGCTTTATCTATCCATGAAGCCAGAGGACACACACCAATTAGCTAAACTGCAGGATTGTCTTACAGACATAAAGACATGGATGACCTCTAATTTCCTGCTTTTAAACTCAGATAAAACTGAAGTTATTGTACTTGGCCCCACAAATCTTAGAAACATGGTGTCTAACCAGATCCTTACTCTGGATGGCATTGCCCTGGCCTCTAGTAATACTGTGAGAAATCTTGGAGTCATTTTTGATCAGGATATGTCATTCAAAGCGCATATTAAACAAATATGTAGGACTGCTTTTTTGCATTTACGCAATATCTCTAAAATCAGAAAGGTCTTGTCTCAGAATGATGCTGAAAAACTAATTCATGCATTTATTTCCTCTAGGCTGGACTATTGTAATTCATTATTATCAGGTTGTCCTAAAAGTTCCCTAAAAGCCTTCAGTTAATTCAAAATGCTGCAGCTAGAGTACTGACGGGGACTAGAAGGAGAGAGCATATCTCACCCATATTGGCCTCTCTTCATTGGCTTCCTGTTAATTCTAGAATAGAATTTAAAATTCTTCTTCTTACTTATAAGGTTTTGAATAATCAGGTCCCATCTTATCTTAGGGACCTCGTAGTACCATATCACCCCAATAGAGCGCTTCGCTCTCAGACTGCAGGCTTACTTGTAGTTCCTAGGGTTTGTAAGAGTAGAATGGGAGGCAGAGCCTTCAGCTTTCAGGCTCCTCTCCTGTGGAACCAGCTCCCAATTCAGATCAGGGAGACAGACACCCTCTCTACTTTTAAGATTAGGCTTAAAACTTTCCTTTTTGCTAAAGCTTATAGTTAGGGCTGGATCGGGTGATCCTGAACCATCCCTTAGTTATGCTGCTATAGACGTAGACTGCTGGGGGGTTCCCATGATGCACTGTTTCTTTCTCTTTTTGCTCTGTATGCACCAGCATGTCTTTTTCCTGGTTCTCTCCCTCAGCCCCAACCAGTCCCAGCAGAAGACTGCCCCTCCCTGAGCCTGGTTCTGCTGGAGGTTTCTTCCTGTTAAAAGGGAGTTTTTCCTTCCCACTGTAGCCAAGTGCTTGCTCACAGGGGGTCGTTTTGACCGTTGGGGTTTTACATAATTATTGTATGGCCTTGCCTTACAATATAAAGCGCCTTGGGGCAACTGTTTGTTGTGATTTGGCGCTATATATAAAAAAAATTGAATTGAATTGAAATTGAAATTGATGCATTCACCTCACTTGTGTCGTTATGGACAAATAGGTGTGATAGCTATAATAGGTGTGCACAGCTTCTTTAAGAATTTAGTGGGACAGACAAGCTGCTTCTGTCACATTCTGAGATCCTCAGCAAAAAAAAAACAAAAAACACAAGTCTATCATCAAATGCAATTCTCAAAAGTTAGAGAAGAAAATAAACTATTTTATTGTCCCTGCAGGAAAATTTCTTGGGCAAAAATTGTGGCAGCAGACAAACACAGTGACAGAAACAACACAGGATGAAAACACAAGTCAAATAAAAGTAAGCGATTGATTGAAAAAAAATAGTTTGCACACTGTAGCTGGGATTTTGGTCCACTCCTCCATACAGATCTTCTCCAGATCTTTCAGGTTTGGATTTTCAGCTCCCTCCAAAGATTTTCTATTGGGTTCAGGTCTGCAGACTGGCTTGGCCAACCCAGGACCTTGAAATACTTTTTACGCCGCCCCTCCTTAGTTGCCCTGGCTGTGTGTTTGGGGTCATTGTCATGCTGGAAGACCCAGCAAATCCACAAATGAAAAAGTTAGCTTTGCTAATTAGCAGTTAGTGGATTAGCGGAACTGTGCCCACCACTAAAATTAAGACTTTTAAAACCTGTGTGCAGAAGTGCAAAAAAGTGATAAAGTGTAAAATAAGTGGGAGAGCCTACTGAGATACAGCTTTACTGATCAAAGTGATCAGGAGAATCTAAATGAGAAGATGCAGGATTTTCTATCACGTCAGTTTCTTGAAGACGAAGTTGATCATTTGACAAATAAGGTGACTTCCAGGGAATCAGTCCCAGTGTCAACATGATGCTGTAAAATACATCCAATTTCAATTTTCAATTTATTTCAATTTATTTTCATTTATATAGCGCCAAATCACAACAGAGTTGCCTCAAAGCGCTTCACACGGGTAAGGTCTAACCTTACCAACCCCCAGAGCAACAGTGGTAAGGAAAAATGCCCTCTGAGGAAGAAACCTCAAGCAGACCAGACTCAAAGGGGTGACCCTCTGCTTGGGCCATGATACAAAACATAAATTACAGAACAATTCCCAGAACAATTCACGGACAAATATACAAGAAATGCTATTGGCGCACAGGACAGGAGGATCGCCAACACGAATACAACTCCTATCTCTGGATGGAGCTGCACCTTAAACAGAGAGAAAAAACAGAATCAGGAATCAGAAAGACAAGAAATACTGTATAATTTGTCGGCATTAAACAACAAGAAAAACAAATCAAATCAAATCTATTTTATTTATATAGCGCTAAATCACAACAAACTGTTGCCCCAAGGCGCCTTATTTTTTTAAGGCAAGGTCATACAATAATTACGGAAAAACCCCAACGGTCAAAACGACCCCCTGTGAGCAAGCACTTGGCGACAGTGGGAAGGAAAAACTCCCTTTTAACAAGAAGAAACCTCCAGCAAAACCAGGCTCAGGGAGGGGCAGTCTTCTGCTGGGACTGGTTGGGGCTGAGGGAGAGAACCAGGAAAAAGACATGCTGTGGAGGGGAGCAGAGATCGATCACTAATGATTAAATGCAGAGTGGTGCATACAGAGCAAAAAGAGAAAGAAACAGTGCATCATGGGAACCCCCCAGCAGTCTAAGTCTATAGCAGCATAACATAGCATGCTCTAATCTCTGTAATAAAATTTTATGGTCAACAGTATCAAAAGCAGCACTGAGGTCTAACAGGACAAGCACAGAGATGAGTCCACTGTCTGAGGCCATAAGAAGATCATTTGTAACCTTCACTAATGCTGTTTCTGTACTATGATGAATTCTAAAACCTGACTGAAACTCTTCAAATAGACCATTCCTCTGCAGATGATCAGTTAGCTGTTTTACAACTACCCTTTCAAGAATTTTTGAGAGAAAAGGAAGGTTGGAGATTGGCCTATAATTAGCTAAGATAGCTGGGTCAAGTGATGGCTTTTTAAGTAATGGTTTAATTACTGCCACCTTAAAAGCCTGTGGTACATAGCCAACTAATAAAGATAGATTGATCATATTGAAGATCGAAGCATTAATTAATGGTAGGGCTTCCTTGAGCAGCCTGGTAGGAATGGGGTCTAATAGACATGTTGATGGTTTGGAGGAAGTAACTAATGAAAATAACTCAGACAGAACAATCGGAGAGAAAGAGTCTAACCAAATACCGGCATCACTGAAAGCAGCCAAAAACAGAGAAATACTAAGGTGATCACCGGCCACAAGCCCTAAACGTCACTAAAAGACCCAGAATTTAGGTAAAGTTGAGGCTGCGGCCCACTCCAGTTACTAATAAAATTAATTAAAAGAGTAAAAAGCGTAAAACAAAACTGTACCAGTATGCTAGCCATATGAAAGGGAAAATAAGTGCGTTTTAAGTCTGGACTTGAAAGTCTCCACAGAATCTGATTGTTTTATTAATGCAGGGAGATCATTCCACAGAACAGGGGCACAATAAGAGAAAGCTCTGTGACCCGCAGACTTCTTATTCACCTTAGGGACACAAAGTAGTCCTGCACCCTGAGAACATAAAGCCCGGGCCCGTACGTAAGGTTTAATTAGGTCAGCTAGGTAGGAGGGTGCCAGTCCTTGAATAATTTTATAGTAGGTTAGTAGCAGAACCTTAAAATCTGATCTCACTGGGACAGGAAGCCAGTGAAGGGATGCCAAAATGGGTGTAATGTGGTCGAACTTTCTGCTTCGTGTCAAAAGTCTGGCTGCAGCATTTTGAACCAATTGGAGACCCCTAATGCTGGACTGCGGTAAACCAGAAAATAGAACATTGCAGTAGTCCAATCTAGAAGAGATAAATGCATGGATCAGGGTCTCAGCATCAGCCATAGACAGGATGTGAAGAATCTTTGCTATATTTCGCAGGTGGAAGAAAGCAGTCCTAGTAATATTTGTAATGTGGAGGCCAAAGGACAACGAAGGATCAAAAATTACCCCAAGGTTCCTCACTTCAGTCTTCAGTCTGTCAGTGTGATGTATGACACACGAGCCGAGGCTGAGCGTTAACTGGTCAAATTGATGCCGATGTCTCACTGGACCAAGAACAATCATTTCAGTCTTATCAGAGTTTAAAAGTAGGAAGTTTCTAGACATCCAACTTCTCACTGCTACAAGGCAATCTTCTAAGGATTTTATGTGAACGAGATTACCAGCAGTTATCGGTATGTATAACTGAGTATCATCTGCATAGCAGTGAGAGGTAATCCCAAAACGCCGCAATATGTGCCCAAGGGGTGCTATATAAAGGCAGGGGGCCTAAGACAGACCCCTGTGGAACCCCAAATTTCATGTCACTAAGGTTAGAGGTAGTGTTACTGTACAAAACACAGTGAGAACGACTGGTCAAGTATGATGTCAGCCATGCAAGGGCACTCCCAGTAATCCTAAAATGATTTTCCAGCCTATCAAGTAGAATATGATGATCCACTGTATCAAATGCAGCACTGAGATCTAACAGCAACAGAACCGTAGTGGTGTCCAAATCCATTGTAAGCAGAAGATCATTCACCATTTTAGTGAGAGCCATCTCTGTGGAATGATATTTTCTAAAAGCAGACTGCAGTGGCTCAAAGAGATTATTCTCAGTAAGATGATCTACAAGCTGCCGTGACACCACTTTTCCAGAATTTTAGAGAAAAATGATAGATTTGATATCGACCAATAGTTTGTCAATACACTAGGGTCAAGATTAGGTTTCTTAAGTAATGGTTTAATCACTGCAGATTTGAAACATTTAGGAACAGATCCAGAAATTAAAGAAAGATTAATAATTTCAGTCAGCCCAAGAGTGGGCCACAGGTCCTTAAACAGTTTTGTTGGTATAGGATCAAATAAACAGGTTATGCTTTTTGTTGACATTACAAGTTTTGTCAGCATGCCTAGTGAGATACTGTCAAATTCTGTAAATCTAGGTAATACCTCAGTAGTGGCACCCACATCAATAGCAGAGTGTAGTGGCTGGATTAAGGCATGCCGGGATATGTTTAACCTGATGTCTTCTCTTTTCTTCCCAAAGTAATCCAGGAAATCTTGTGCTGTAAAAGGAGAGCGAACTACAGGTGGTTGTCCATGCAAAAGTGTTGCCACCGTGTCGAACAAGAACTTTGAGTTATGCTTGTTTTTGTTGATCAAATCAGAGTAGTAAGTCCGCTTTGTAGCCAATAATGCATGCTCATAGTCTAAGATAGCATCACGCCATGCAAGGTGAAATACTTCTAATTTTGAACAACGCCATTTCCGTTCTAGACCTCTTGCTTTATGCTTGAGGTCACGCAGATAATCATTGAACCAAGGTGACTGTGATTTGGGGGAGCGCGGTTTTAACACAGGTGGTGCAATCATGTCGAGTGTAGTTTTAAGCATTGAGTTTAAACTATCCACAAGTCTGTCTACTGACTGGATATTTGTCAAATGTGAAGCTAAGACATCAGGCAGTCTAGCTTCGAGTTCAGTCTTAGTTGAGGAGTTGATGCATCGCCGTAAAGATATATAAGGTTGTTGTTCCACTAAACACGGCAGCGAAACTGTAAACTTAATAAGTGAGTGAACAGACACCACTGATGTAAGAGGCATGATGTCAATATTCATGACAGCAATACCACGTGCGAGAACCAGATCCAGGGTATTTCCACTAATGTGCGTCGAATCCCGAATGCATTGCCGAAATCCTAATGCATCCACAATTTCCATAAATGATTTGCAGAGGGGATCAGAAGGCTTATTTATATGAATGTTAAAGTCACCAATGATCAGAATGTTATCTACACTAGTTGACAAGTTAGAGATGAACGCACTAAATTCATCTAAGAATTCAGAATATGGGCCAGGAGGCCTATATACAGTGACAAGGTAATATGACTGATTTTTATTCTTCTGACCTTGGCAATGTGTAATATCCTGAGCAGAGCGGAGAATCAGATGCTCAAATGAGTGATATTTGTAACCCCCAACAGCTAATAAGCTAAACCTAGATTTATAAATAAGAGCAACACCCCCACCTTGCTTCGCATCACGAGGGACGTGACTAAATGTATATGCTGGTGGGCAGGCCTCATTTAAGGGGAGGACAGGTTAAGCCAGGTTTCACATAGCCCAATCATATCTAAGTGATGATCAATAATTAGATCATTGATCAACAATGATTTTTAGGACAGTGATCTTATGTTAATGAGACCCAGTCTAAGGAGCTCAGTGGGGTTGACAGTTGAACTGTTTGGGTTTAGGGGTGGCTTCAGAGTAGCATATATAAGATGCCTAGAAGTAGGTTTAGGTTTAAGACATTCCACGCGCTTTGTAGGTAGCAGACACGAAATCTTTGCTATTACTGGAACAACCACTGGGCCATCCTCAATTTCAACATCATCCAATATAGTAATGTGTATTAAGTTTGGAAAGCATATCCCTCTATGATTTTTATGGACACAACTACGGAAGCAGGCCACAGTCTCAACTTGTTGAAATTCCCTCCCTGGCAAATAAACTGCACTATCACCATAGTGGATTTTCTGCACTAAATTTCCCACTAAGCTAATGGATTCCACATCCACATTTGTCATAAGCCTTGCAGGGTCTCTAATCACCTGCTACGTGGCCTGCTGTAGATTCCTAATGTTACCCTCCCTGTAGAGCTCTATCTATGTTCGCAGACAAGATGGCGGCGCCTTCCCCAGTAGGGTGAAGGCCATCTGGCATCAGGAAGCCACTGCGGCCCCAGAAAGAAGGCCAGTCATCAATAAAGCTAAAGCCTTGCTGTCTACAAAACTGTGCCAGCCACCTATTTAATGATGTCAGCCTTCTAAACGCCTCATCAGTAGCCCGGGAGGGGAGGGGACCAGAGACTATTAATCGATGCCAACACATCTTTCTGGCAAGGTCACAAGTCCTCTCTATGTCCATTTTTGTGACCTCTGAGTGCTTCATCCTGATATGTTCCTTTATCTGTCTTCCCTTCTGCAAAATCAGCACCCTAAAATGAGATGCAATGTCGGGAGCTCTAGCCCCAGGAAAACATTTAACGTCAGCCGGCGTCTGTAACCTGACGTTGCGGGTGATAGAATCCCCTATCACTAAAGTCTGGTGTTTCGACCTGGAGACAGGAGGGGAAGTCACTCGTGGGCTCAGAGAATTCACATCTGGCAAGTCCAAGGGGGAGAACCGATTCACAGTTCAATCAATTTTATTTATATAGCGCCAAATCACAACAAACAGTTGCCCCAAGGCGCTTTATACTGTAAAGCAAGGCCATACAATAATTACGTAAAATCCCCAACGGTCAAAACGACCCCCTGTGAGCAAGCACTTGGCGACAGTGGGAAGGAAAAACTCCCTTTTAACAGGAAGAAACCTCCAGCAGAACCAGGCTCAGGGAGGGGCAGTCTTCTGCTGGGACTGGTTGGGGCTGAGGGAGAGAACCAGGAAAAAGACATGCTGTGGAGGGGAGCAGAGATCAATCACTAATGATTAAATGCAGAGTGGTGCATACAGAGCAAAAAGAGAAAGAAACACTCAGTGCATCATGGGAACCCCTCAGCAGTCTAAGTCTATAGCAGCATAACCAAGGGATGGTTCAGGGTCACCTGATCCAGCCCTAACTATAAGCTTTAGCAAAAAGGAAAGTTTTAAGCCTAATCTTAAAAGTAGAGAGGGTGTCTGTCTCCCTGATCTGAATTGGGAGCTGGTTCCAGAGGAGAGGAGCCTGAAAGCTGAAGGCTCTGCCTCCCATTCTACTCTTACAAACCCTAGGAACTACAAGTAAGCCTGCAGTCTGAGAGCGAAGCGCTCTATTGGGGTGATATGGTACTATGAGGTCCCTAAGATAAGATGGGACCTGATTATTCAAAACCTTATAAGTAAGAAGAAGAATTTTAAATTCTATTCTAGAATTAACAGGAAGCCAATGAAGAGAGGCCAATATGGGTGAGATATGCTCTCTCCTTCTAGTCCGTCAGTACTCTAGCTGCAGCATTTTGAATTAACTGAAGGCTTTTCAGGGAACTTTTAGGACAACCTGATAATAATGAATTACAATAGTCCAGCCTAGAGGAAATAAATGCATGAATTAGTTTTTCAGCATCACTCTGAGACAAGACCTTTCTAATTTTAGAGATATTGCGTAAATGCAAAAAAGCAGTCCTACATATTTGTTTAATATGCGCTTTGAATGACATATCCTGATCAAAAATGACTCCAAGATTTCTCACAGTATTACTAGAGGTCAGGGTAATGCCATCCAGAGTAAGGATCTGGTTAGACACCATGTTTCTAAGATTTGTGGGGCCAAGTACAATAACTTCAGTTTTATCTGAGTTTAAAAGCAGAAAATTATAGGTCATCCATGTCTTTATGTCTGTAAGACAATCCTTTAGTTTAGCTAATTGGTGTGTGTCCTCTGGCTTCATGGATAGATAAAGCTGGGTATCATCTGCGTAACAATGAAAATTTAAGCAATGCTGTCTAATAATACTGCCTAAGGGAAGCATGTATAAACTGAATAAAATTGGTCCTAGCACCGAACCTTGTGGAACTCCATAATTAACCTTAGTCTGTGAAGAAGATTCCCCATTTACATGAACAAATTGTAATCTATTAGATAAATATGATTCAAACCACCGCAGCTCAGTGCCTTTAATACCTATGTCAGGCTCTAATCTCTGTAATAAAATTTTATGGACAACAGTATCAAAAGTAGCACTGGGGTCTAACAGAACAAGCACAGAGATGAGTCCACTCTCTGAGGCCATAAGAAGATCATTTGTAACCTTCACTAATGCTGTTTCTGTACTACCCACCCAGAAGCGAACATTTGCAAACATCAAACAAATGTTCATAGAATGTTTGTTTACTGTTCACCAAGTTTGTGAACGTTCATGTAATGTTTGTGACGTTTGTCTAATGTTTGCATGGAGGCGAAAATTTGTGAACATCAACTGAACATTCATAGAATGTTCATTTAATGTTCAGCAAGTTTGCGAACATTCATATAATGTTTGTGATGTTTGTCTAATGTTTGCATGGAAGCAAACATTAGACAAACATGTAAGGAAACATTTGCAAAAATCAATCAAATGTTTATAGAATGTATGCTTAATGTTCAGTGTGTTTGCGAACATTCACATAATGTTCATGGTGTATGTGCAAAGCTTGCCTCTAAATAAAAATATATATATTCTAAAATTTTGTAAAATTTCATATACAGCTAGGAAAACAATAAATATCATTTTGCCTACAGAAAGTTAATGTTGGACTCCATTTAAATCATGTATGCAAACATAGGTAGAATGAACAGGAAATAATTTAAGCACTCTACCATGGTAACCAATAATTTGTCGATTTATGATTTATTCAGGCCTATACTGAATATAGAATTTCAAGATTACTGTGATAAACTGACAGAAAACATGTCTTGGGCAACTTGCATAAACATGCAATCTGTTGAAATATTAATTTTTGCAAAATAATTTAAGTCACTAGATTGTCAGCTACCAAAAATATATATATTTTTTATGGAAACAGATTGCAATGCCAGCTTATTATAAGTCTTATTAGCTTTATATTGTAAGGCAAGGCCATACAATAATTATGTAAAACCCCAACGGTCAAAATGACCCCCTGTGAGCAGGCACTTGGCTACAGTGGGAAGGAAAAACTCCCTTTTAACAGGAAGAAACCTCCAGCAGAACCAGGCTCAGGGAGGGGCAGTCCTCTGCTGGGACTGGTTGGGGCTGAGGGAGAGAACCAGGAAAAAGACATGCTGTGGAGGGGAGCAGAGATCGATCACTAATGATTAAATGCAGAGTGGTGCATACAGAGCAAAAAGAGAAAGAAACAGTGCATCATGGGAACCCCCCAGCAGTCTACGTCTATAGCAGCATAACTAAGGGATGGTTCAGGGTCACCTGATCCAGCCCTAACTATAAACTTTAGCAAAAAGGAAAGTTTTAAGCCTAATCTTAAAAGTAGAGAGGGTGTCTGTCTCCCTGATCTGAATTGGGAGCTGGTTCCACAGGAGAGGAGCCTGAAAGCTGAAGGCTCTGCCTCCCATTCTACTCTTACAAACCCTAGGAACTACAAGTAAGCCTGCAGTCTGAGAGCGAAGCGCTCTATTGGGGTGATATGGTACTACGAGGTCCCTAAGATAAGATGGGACCTGATTATTCAAAACCTTATAAGTAAGAAGAAGAATTTTAAATTCTATTCTAGAATTAACAGGAAGCCAATGAAGAGAGGCCAATATGGGTGAGATATGCTCTCTCCTTCTAGTCCCCGTCAGTACTCTAGCTGCAGCATTTTGAATTAACTGAAGGCTTTTTAGGGAACTTTTAGGACAACCTGATAATAATGAATTACAATAGTCCAGCCTAGAGGAAATAAATGCATGAATTAGTTTTTCAGTATCATTCTGAGACAAGACCTTTCTGATTTTAGAGATATTGCGTAAATGCAAAAAAGCAGTCCTACATATTTGTTTAATATGCGCTTTGAATGACATATCCTGATCAAAAATGACTCCAAGATTTCTCACAGTATTACTAGAGGTCAGGGTAATGCCATCCAGAGTAAGGATCTGGTTAGACACCATGTTTCTAAGATTTGTGGGGCCAAGTACATGTCGCGGCTCGTCTTTAGTCTTCTCAGGATGTCGTCTTTTAGATAACACAAACTAATTGCAAGTGATATGCTAGAAAAGGACACAACACTTTAGAATAATTCAGCCTTAAGCAAGATAAAATGCACAGAGTTTTTAAGTTTATTTAAGCCTTTGACACAGAGCTTAGACAAACTGAGTCCTCTAGAGAGACTGAATATGACAACCGCGCTCGTCTATTTATTGGAGACCCGCGGGCATCGCTCCTCCTTCAACTTTTTTATTTATTTCATTCCTAAGACATGGTTTTCTATTGGAAGCGTCCTCTAGTGAACCCTAAGCAGGTGTTAGGCCATTATTTCAATGTGACAAACGCTCCCATTAAAACATGAAGGATTTAAACTGATTTTTTTTAAAAGACCTTCAGCCACAGGTGCAGCTGGCCTGAGGCCCCCCCCCCCGCACGTGGCCTCAGTCACACGTGCAGCTGGCCTGAGGCCCCTGCACGTGGCCTGCGGGAAAGCACCTAAGAGGCCTTGGAAAGCCCCTGACAGACTGAATGACTAATAGAGCCCTTTTTTTGGGTTGAACACCTGCTAGTTCAACCAGAGGACATACAGTTCAGATCAGGACACTTGATAGTTCATCACAGTTCAAATATGGACCTAAAAATTCTTCTACAGTCCCTCCTCTGGGACTCGAAAGAGTCCCATTACTTCAACTATACTCTTGGGTTGTTTACTGACAAGACATCTTCATTTGTGCATTGCAATAATAAAAAAGAAAAACACATCACTCGACTTACTGATAACTCTGGTGCGGATATGAATATCAGTGATACTTCACATGGTAAATATATTGCAGTGCAGGTGAACCTACATACTAAGGCACAAGGTGAGCAATTAGCTGGATTATATCAACGCAAGGTGACATTCAAACATTGAGTTTTGGTGTAATTCAAGGCACTTAAAATGGCCACATAAAACAAGTTACAGCAACTTCTTAATCATGGCAAAGTAAAGGCTTTACATTGACATCAGTGCAACCAATCATCTTCTGGCATCTATTGACTCACTCAACCAGAGGCTCCAACCCATTATACTTGGTTCTACATATTATTTTGTTAAAGCGTCACACCTTTATTACTTAAATGCATCAAATAACCCCTACGTTACCACTATTTAGTCAACCAATCAAGAAACTATTCTAAGGTTAGCGCAGCTATGTCTAGTTAAATGATAAACACAATAAATGGTTTCCCTTCATGTCCGTCCTTAAGTCATTTGCCTTAGTCAATCATATAATGGTTTTCATTATAGGCCATTTCTCAACATTCTCCACTTTGTTTTTCTTCTTTTTCAGCTTGTTTTCTAATGCCCTTTTTGGCCAGACGCCAAATTTAGGCGATGCATGTCTCTTGAGGCATGCTATAATTTAAGAAAAAGGGGTCCCTATGGTGCATCTTTACTACTAAATCTACAAACACGCCGTGTAAGGGTCCCCTTTTTATAACTTTGCAATGTGATATCTATGTGTATGCATTTAGCTTTATCTGTGTTACGCAGATGATGGTAAGGACAGACATTTACCCAACCTTCGTTACTAACATATATCCTTCTTTGTTTTTATTTACACTCAGATTTCTGAAACCAGTCCGCAATTCAAACTCAAGAACCAAGATCATAGTCCGTGTTCAGTGCCATTACGTCAGTCCGCGCTCCTCAGCATTTACTCAGCATCTGAAGTTTTGGGAGAAGTTGGGGAACATGGGGAGGTTGGCCTTTCAGGGGTAGTGGGGGAAGGATCAGGAATTCTGGCTTTCAGACAGTCGTGCAGTTCTCTGATGGATCTTTCCAGCTCCTTGTGCTGCTTGGCCAGGTTGTACAGGGCCCCCAGAGAATTCTTGCCCACATTCAGGGTGGTGGTGGCCAGTCCTAGCTGCTCCCTTTCCATATGCTCCATCATGCTGGCTAGCATGTCCATACTAGACTGAAGACCACACAGTTGAGTATGGAGGCCCTCCTGAGCACAAGAGATGTTGGCATTGTCACGGTGTATCCTGAACAGGTATGCAGCTGTCTGACTTAGTTGTGGCATGATTTCCTCAAATAGCTCATGGGGAATGTGATTTGTGAGGGGCAGGAGCTGCTCCAAGGTTTTTGGAACAGACTCTTGTGGAAGACGAAGCTCTCGAACCAAGATTGCCATGTCCAGTGGGGTGACCATGACCAGATTAAGGTTGTGCAGTTCAGGGGACAGGAAGTACAAGGGGGAAGGCATTTCGTGTGTGGGGGGAGTATTGTTGATGTCGCACAGGCAAGTGGTGGGGACACTCTGGGCATTTAGTAGCCTGTACAAAGCTCCCCTCTGTCCTGGTGGGTGAGTTCGACTAAGGTCCACCCCTGCTGATCCTCCTCCAGAGGTACTGGGCTGATCAGAATATCTCTCCTGCCTTGGGGGTGGAAAGCTGGGGACAGGTCCTAGCAGTGAATTGGGTCTAGGATGCACTCGGGCAGTTGCTGCATATGGCCGACCTTGGCTGCCTCCCCTGGAGGGTATCGTTGCCACTGGCACATGTGACTGTCTCCATGGCATCTGCGGAAGGGGTGTGTTCCTGAGTCCAAAGGGTCCTTCAGGTGATGGTGGAGTCCTCGGGCCGACTCTTGCTGCAGGCAGATTCTGTGAAGCCGTCATCGCCAGGTGCTGGAACGATGAAGATCCTTCTGTTGCCAACTGGTTTAGCTGCTGGATGGAAGGCGGCTGTGGCGACCAATCATGTCTCGACCATCCCTCCTGTATATCCTCTCCTCCAAACAGTTCTGAGAGTCCAATCAGACTTGATAGAGGCAGATCAGGCATAGGTCCCTGATCAGGGGAGTCTGGTCTCTCAGCCATACTCCTGTGTCCTAGTAATATACATATACGTTCATTATTACAGCTCCATGTCATTCTTTCAGATATTGTCTATCCTATCCCTCATTTTTGTGGGTGCATGTGTGTGAATGTAAATGTGCGTGCATGTCTTCTTCCTCGTCTACAATATTACCAAGCACGGTCCATCCCAGTCCTCCCTATCTGGGGTGTACGCCACGATATTAGGGAGCTGGGGGCTGTCGGGGAGGATAATTGGTATTTCATCCATTTCCATATATTCTGGTTCTCTGTCTGTTTCGTTTGTGCTTTCTTCTAGGGCTCGGATGGCTAACAGTGGGAGCTGTCCTACTGTGGATGAAATCAATTTATTGACCAGAAATTTTATCAAGGGAATACCACAACATATTACCAGCAAGACCGCCACCCCTGTTAGTGCCAAGATTACACCTATCTGGTATAACCAGTCTTTCCATGATATCCACCCTCTCCTTAGAGTCCCAAACAGTGAAAATAGTGGGCCAATATTCATTCCATTCCCTACAATGTATCCAGAATCGTCAGTTTCATTTCTCCCTCCTATGGAGTTACTTAACAGTTCCTGTTGCATCTCCTCAAGTGTGATTAAGAGCTCTGTCAAATTTCCGTCTTCACCTGTACGCATGGGAATAGCTGTGCAACATTCGGTGGCTTTGATCATAATACAAACTCCTTGTTCATCAGCCATCATCATCTCGATAGCTAATCTATTTTGCATTGTCATTAGCGAGGTGGCGTGCAGTTGTTCGGTTAAGGCTCCTACTGCTGCCAATGTCCAGTTCAGGTATCTTTGCTGATTATACCACAAGTAATTAATCCACTGCACCTCCTGGAACCTAGAACGGATTTTTGGAGTAACCCCGAACAGAGCCAATGCCCATCCCCATTTATCCGCATCTTCATCTGCTTTAACTCTGCTACTGTCTATGGCTTCTAACTGTCGGGGTATCCCTTCTGGTATCCCGTTTCTTACTGTGATGTTGTAGTCTGTTTTAAACGTCATTATTCCTCTTTTCTTACGAAGTTTCTGTGGCATGGGTTGTATTGAATTTGGCATTTCAATTACTGTTATTGCTCCTGTGAGCATCAATTCGGGGACAGCGATGACAGGAGTTTCCTTTTTTGTCCGCATATCCAAAAGATGTCAGCTAAGGGTACCGTTCCCTTAGCTAAATTTGGAGTAGATACCCATGAAGCATGGGTGAGATTCAGTCCAATTACAGACCCCCCTGTGGCCGGTACTATTTGTTCACACTGTATGCCTGCTGCTGGCAGGGTGTGACAGACGGTAATGTTCCATGCTGTTTTGGCCGGTTTGTATTCTTGCTGCTTTTGCATACACTGTATGTGGTGTTTTGGCTGGGTCGTCCCTACCTGCCAATCGCTTATGTATTGTGCTACTAAGCCTTTAGCTATACAGAATGGGTGTATCATCCCTTTCTCTATTTTAATCATAGGTGGAACGGTTCCTTCTGTACTTAGGGGCACTGGACAAAGTTTACTGTCGGCAGCATATTTTTCATCACCTACTGCCATTTTCATAACACATTGTGTATAGCATTCTGCTTGGTCTGAGTTATGTTGGGGACTCCTATAACAGTTGTTGATATCAGGTAGGGGTTTAGCCTGAGGTATCACACCTTTCCGGTGACAGGCTATGCAAGGCTTTTCACTGATCTGCCTAGCCGAAAATTTCAACCATTGGTAAAATAAATTGGTCTTCAACCCTTGTGTGCGGGCTAGGTCTGTACTGGGATCCCATCTCCCTAAGTGACTGCTTGTTTCTAGGCTTCTAATTGTCCTCTTTTTCCTTGGTTTGATTTTTACCCATTTTGTGGCTTCATGTACTGTAACAGTTACGTCTTGCTTGGTTTCCCTGCATCCTCTTTTATCACAAATTACCTCTATGTTGAGTATTCCCTCCTCTTCACATTTGATGCTAATGGCTTCGCCTAATATGTAATCCCCCAGCTTTCCCTGTATTCCTATGTTCTTGTAGGCTTTTGATTTAATGTATACCAAATTATATGTTTTTCCTGTGTTTAGAATGCCTTGTTTAGCTGCTATTGCGGCCATGGCCACGGCACAGTCCGTTGTATGTTTTGGATGTCTATTTTCTCCCATACTGACCACCAGTAGTATTGTCAATCCCTTGAATAATTCCTTAATCATTGCTCTGATGACTGTTGAGATGTGCTACTAGATGTGCTACTAAGTGAGCCGTCACTAGATGAGCTGTCACTAGGGATGTGTGGTGTATCTGTGCTTTGTCTGGGTTGTACTTCCTGCGGTTCTTCTGTCGGTAAATCTACTGAGTTGCTGTCCGAGTCTGATGTCTCCTGTGGCCTGTCTATCTGTCGGTCTGTATTTCTGTCTGTCTGTTGGCCTGCGTCTCCATTTGTTTCTGAGTCTGCATCTGAGTCTGTCGCTGCTCTATCTGGCAGGGATCCACTACTCTCTGAAGCTGTGCGTCGTCTTTGTTCAATCAGTCTCTGTGAGCGCCTTGGCCAGTGTTCGCCTGGCTGCAGGGAGGCATGGCCTTCCCTCGGTGCTTCTTCTGGCTGCAGGGAGGCGTGGCCGTCCCTCGGTGCTGCTGTAGGGTCTCTGGCTTCTCCTGCTTCCCCCCTTGGCCCGGCGGCTCTGCCAAGACGAGCTTGCCGAGGCCGCAGGGGCGCTGGGCCACCAACCCTACAGCAGTGGTTTAAATGAAACCAAGTGTCCTTACCGTCTACTTTGACTGCTGTACGTGAGGCAAGAATAACTTTAAAAGGACCTTCTCGGCGGGGCCTGTCCCACTTCTTTTTGAACACTTTGACGTAAACCAGATCACCAGGCTGGATGCTCTGATTTTCGAGTGGAATCTCTGCTTCTCTGTCTTCTGTAGCACCTTTGACCTGCAAAAAGATAGTTTTGTGTATTTGGGTTAACTGTCTCAGATAATTATGCCATTCGTCTTGTAGCTGCTCCAGCGATGGTCCTTCGTAGGGTCCTCTCAGGTATGGAATAGGCATCGGCCGACCTGTAAGAGCTTCAAATGGTGTCAAATGGGTTAGTCGGTTAGTTTGTGAGTGCATTGACAATAAAGCAAGCGGCAACGCATCCAGTCAGGTTAGTTTGCCATTGCTGTCTGCTATGATTTTTGCTAGTTTGTTCTTTAAAATGCCATTAGCCCGTTCCACCGCCCCATTTGATTGAGGGTGATAAACACACCCAAACTTCTGTTTGATACCCAATTGTTTGAATGTTTCTTGTGTAACCTTGGCTACAAAAGCCCTACCGTTGTCAGATGAGATAGTATCTGGAATGCCAAATCTTGGAAAGACATCTCGGCACAAGAATTTGGCTACCGTTTTATGGTCTTGATTTGCAGAGGCTACTGCCTCAATCCATCGGCTGAATCTGCATATCACTACCAAAACATATCTCATTCGTTTAACTCGATTTTCTGCTCCCATGTCTATGAAATCCACCATAAAATGTCTGAATGGCCCATCAGGGACCGGAATGTGGGCTAAAGGGGCTGTGAATGATTTCCGGACATTGTACTGTGCACATACCTCACACTCATTCAACAAACGGTCCACTGTAGCTGCCATATATGGTGACCACCAGACAGCTTTTAGTTTGTTCATAATTTGGACTCGCGAACAATGATCGGGTCCGTGGGCCCAAATGATTGCATGTCGTAATAAATTGGTGGGTAACACAAAATGTCCATGACTACTGCGCCACAGCTTGTCCGCTGGCCCCTGACTGCGTGTCTCAATAGCGCCTCGTTTAACCCACATTCGTTTTTCTTCTCCACTGGCCCTACTTTGAGCCGCTATCAGTGCGTCAAGTGAAACCAGTGGGGTACAATCTTGGATGGTTAACAGGGGAAACATATTTTCTCCTTGTGCTCCTTTGCGAGCTGCGTCATCTGCTAGGTTGTTACCTTGAGCTATGATGTTATTATTCTTTTGATGACCTGCACATTTAATGATGGCTACCTCAGACGGTAATCGGAGAGCATGTAACAGTTGGGAAATCGCTTCTCCATGAGTGACAGGGGTGCCATCTGCTCTCAGGAATCCCCTTTGTTTCCAAATGTTTGCATGTACATGACATACGCCATAAGCGTAGGCTGAGTCTGTGTAGATATTAACACGTTGATCTTTAGCTATCTGGCAAGCCATAGTTAAGGCTTTGATTTCTGCCAGTTGGGCTGAACAAGGCTGATCAATTCCTTGGGACTCCAGTAATTCAAAGGTCTCGCCATCTGTGTTTAGTTTAACAATCCCCATACCCGCATGCAATCCCGCGGCATCCCGAAAGCATGAGCCGTCCACGAACAGGGTTAGATCTGCATCTATGGCGTGATTATACAAATGTTCTCTGGCTCTCAAAAATTTCTGTCTCTGCCACACAGTTATGTGGAGTACCATCTAACGGTGTGGTCAATTTGGTGGCGGGATTCACCGTGTGACAACGTTGTATTGTTATTTCTGGAGCGGACAACACAACTTCATATCCAGTGCGTCTAGCTTGTGTTAAGACAAAACGTTGACTGGTTAGCAGGGCATGTAACTGATGCGACGTGTACAACGTTACTGCATGTCCCATGATTATGGATGATGCTTTTTGAAATGCAAAGGCAGCTGCTGCTAGACCCTGATAGCATGGTGGCAATCCTGTTTCAATGTTGTCAAGCTTTGTACTATAATAGGCCAATGGTTGTTTTCCTTCATTTGTTTCCTGCATTAGTACAGCACAAGCATAACCAGCTTTTTCAGTAACATACAAATGGAAAGGTTTCCCATAATCTGGGTTACCTAACGCGGGAGCAGATTGCATGTCTGTTTTTAGGGCCTCAAAAGCTCCCGTTGCCTGATCTGTCCAGACGAGGAGAGCTGCATTGCTTGTTTGCCCCACTGCTCTAATCATGGCACGCAAAGGTGCAGTTTTTATAGCATAATCACAAATCCACGGCCGACTGTACCCTGCCATCCCAAGGAATGAAAGCATCTGTCCCACTGTTTGGGGTTTGGGAGCCTTGATTATAGCCTCCACTTGGCTTGGGGCTATACATCGCGTGGTCCCACACAACTGTCTTCCCAAGTATTCTACTTGTTGTTTGCAGAACTGCAATTTGTCCTTACTTACTTTATGACCTCCATCTGCCAATGCATGCAATACAATTAATGAATCTTTCTCACACTGTTCTTGAGTCTCTGATGCAATAAGGAGGTCATCCATATATTGCACCAATGTACTGGGTATATCAAGGTGTTGTAAATCTTCAGCCAGGACTTTGTTAAAGATGGCTGGGGACAGGTTCAGTCCCTGAGGTAGCCGTGTATACGTTAGCTGTTGTCCCAGAAATGTGAATGCAAACAAATGTTGTGAGTCTGGGTGCACAGGCACACTGAAATAGGCTGAACACAGATCGATTACTGTGTACCATTTTGCTCCAGCAGGGATGCTTGATAGTATAGTATGCGGATCAGGTACTATAGGTGCATCCATTTCTATTATTGCATTGATAGGATGCAGATCATGTACCAGCCGATACTCTTTGGTATTGTTTTTAGGGATAGGATAGATAGGAGTATTGCATGGGCTTGCAGTTTTTATTAAAACTCCAGCTGCCATTAGTCCCTTAATTACTGGTTTTATGCCTTCAATAGCCTGAGGTTTTAATGGATACTGCCTTTGGTGAGGCAGTTTTGCTCCCGGTTTTACTTTTATTTTTACTGGTAAGGCTGTTTTTACTAGTCCTACATCCGTTTTGCTTTTGGACCACACCACTGGTGGTATTTGCTCTAACAATTTCTCTTGTTGGGCCGATAACACCATCTGTCCCTCTGGTCTAGGATTGAGCTCCACTTTTTGAGCTATAGCCTCATCATTTACTTTTAAATTAATTCGTATAAACTGCTGGTCTTTTGACAGATGTACTTGTGGACTTTCCATGTTTTGCCATTCTTCAACTTCTGAGGCTGTCTTTACCATTGGACCTAGGTCATGGGATTCGTACTTTTCTGAGACTAAAAGGGTCACATGAGGCGTGGCATTCGGCACTTGATACCATTGTTGTTCAGCTGAAGTTAGTAATTTTTTCTCTAATAGTTAAAATTTTGTTAGCAAAGAAAGTCATGAAGTCATTACTAGTTAAAGGTAATGGAATACTCAGCTCAATAGAGCTCTGACTCTTTGTCAGCCTGGCTACAGTGCTGAAAAGAAACCTGGGGTTGTTCTTATTTTCTTCAATTAGTGATGAGTAGAAAGATGTCCTACTTTTACGGAGGGCTTTTTTATAGAGCAACAGACTCTTTTTCCAGGCTAAGTGAAGATCTTCTAAATTAGTGAGACGCCATTTCCTCTCCAACTTACGGGTTATCTGCTTTAAACTATGAGTTTGTGAGTTATACCACGGAGTCAGGCACTTCTGATTTAAGTCAGACAAAAGGTCTGAAAATTCACAGAGAAACTCACAGTAACGACCAGGTGGACGATAGATAATAACAAATAAAACTGTTTTTTGGGACTTCCAATTTGGATGGACAAGACTAAGAGTCAAGCTTTCAAATGAATTAAAGCTCTGTCTGGGTTTTTGATTAATTAATAAGCTGGAATGGAAGATTGCTGCTAATCCTCCGCCTCGGCCCGTGCTACGAGCATTCTGGCAGTTAGTGTGACTTGGGGGTGTTGACTCATTTAAACTAACATATTCATTCTGCTGTAACCAGGTTTCTGTAAGGCAGAATAAATCAATATGTTGATCAATTATTATATAATTTACCAACAGGGACTTAGAAGAGAGAGACCTAATGTTTAATAGACCACATTTAACTGTTTTAGTCTGTGGTGCAGTTGAAGGTGCTATATTATTTTTTCTTTTTGAATTTTTATGCTTAAATAGATTTTTGCTGGTTATTGGTGGTCTGGGAGCAGGCACCGTCTCTACGGGGATGGGGTAATGAGGGGATGGCAGGGGGAGAGAAGCTGCAGAGAGGTGTGTAAGACTACAGCTCTGCTTCCTGGTCCCAACCCTGGATAGTCACGGTTTGGAGGATTTAAGAAAATTGGCCAGATTTCTAGAAATGAGAGCTGCTCCATCCAAAGTGGGATGGATGCCGTCTCTCCTAACAAGACCAGGTTTTCCCCAGAAGCTTTGCCAATTATCTATGAAGCCCACCTCATTTTTTGGACACCACTCAGACAGCCAGCAATTCAAGGAGAACATGCGGCTAAACATGTCACTCCCGGTCTGATTGGGGAGGGGCCCAGAGAAAACTACAGAGTCCGACATTGTTTTTGCAAAGTTACACACCGATTCAATGTTAATTTTAGTGACCTCCGATTGGCGTAACCGGTGTGTCATTACTGCCGACGTGAATTACAATCTTACCAAATTTACGCTTAGCCTTAGCCAGCAGTTTCAAATTTCCTTCAATGTCGCCTGCTCTGGCCCCCGGAAGACAATTGACTATGGTTGCTGGTGTCGCTAACTTCACATTTCTCAAAACAGAGTCGCCAATAACCAGAGTTTGATCCTCGGCGGGTGTGTCGTCGAGTGGGGAAAAACGGTTAGAAATGTGAACGGGTTGGTGGTGTACACGGGGCTTCTGTTTAGAACTACGCTTCCTCCTCACAGTCACCCAGTCGGCCTGCTTTCCCGGCTGCTCGGGATCTGCCAGGGGGTAACTAACGGCGGCTAAGCTACCTTGGTCCGCACCGACTACAGGGGCCTGGCTAGCTGAAGAATTTTCCACGGTGCGGAGCCGAGTCTCCAATTCTCCCAGCCTGGCCTCCAAAGCTACGAATAAGCTACACTTATTACAAGTACCGTTACTGCTAAAGGAGGCCGAGGAATAACTAAACATTTCACACCCAGAGCAGAAAAGTGCGGGAGAGACAGGAGAAGCCGCCATGCTAAATCGGCTAAGAGCTAGTAGCTACGCTAAGCTAGCGGATTCCTAAAAACACGCAAAGTGAATAATGTGTAAATAATTTAGAGGTGATTCAGCAGAGGGAGTGCTTTAGTTAAGGCACGTAAAGATTACACTGGGAAACAAATCGTAATCTAGATAACTAGATCAATCTAACTGCGCAGATTAAACAGCTAACAGATACAGAAAAACACCGCTGTGCTCCGGAACAGGAAGTGATACAATACCGCAGTGAGAGCCAACCACCAGTTGAGGCTTGCATGGAAGCGAACATTTGCAAACGTACGTATCAAACGTTCATAGAGTGTTTGGTTGCCATAGCGGAGCGTTTTTTTTTTTTTTTTTTGGCTGTGTTTTCATTTGGTTGCGTCATGATATAGCAGAGCCTTGATATGTGGTGATTTGCAGCGCATTTTTTGTTGTGTTTATATTTGGTTGTGTGGTGCAGAGATGTTTTTTTTTTTCTTTTTGTTGCATTTTTGTACGGCACCTCACTGCACAACTCAGGATTCTCTGGTCACAACAGCCTTAGGGTATGCAGAGGTAAAGTGCAGCCTTTATGTTTGGTTGTGTAATTTGCTGGGTGCTTTTTTTGTATTTTATTTTTTTATTGTGTTTATATGATCGTTATGTTTGGAAGCGAACATTTGCATGTATCAAACATTGAATGTTTGTCTATTTATTTGCCTTAATTTGCAGAGAATTTTTTGTGTGTTTGTTGGTTGTGTCATGGTAATTTGCAGAGCATTTTTTGTGTTTATATTTGGCTGTATTAATTTGTCGAGCGTTTTTTTTTTTTCCTTCTTTTTTGTGTGTAATCAAGAAGTTTGTTGGTCGCACGCGACTCCCCGCAAGCCCAGTACCTTTAAAATCGCGCGTGATTTGCGCGAGATTTGAGACCTGAACGGCACATGAGTACGGCCTTCGTTTCCCATCGCCATTTTGCGGTTTGGGAGCTTGGAGAGAGGTGCGCCGAATTTGTGAATTAAAATCTATCGCCATCAGGTAAGAAATATCTATTGCAACGCTTTCAAACATACTGCAAAAATTATCGGAACGTCGTGGTTATACGCTGGTCTCCATAATATACTTATTGTCGTTTTTACATTATAACTGTGATGTTTTCTTTTTGAACTGATCTGATTGCGTCTTTCCATTGATTTACTGTCTTTAATTTCTTAAGAAACACACTTTGGACTTACATAACAATGAAAAAGCATGTATATGTTATGCTCACGACATAGCTGACCTGTCTAAAAGTTTGGATAGAGGTCTGTATTTAGCAACAACTTGTTTATCTGATCAATCCATGGCCTGGATGGCTTGGCACAAATCTTAATTATTATCGTCTCCAAAACAACATTAAACCATTGCCGCGAGTCATGCAGTTCGTGGCTTGTTAATAAATAAATCTGAAGTTCGAATAATACTTGACATTTTACATTTATTATGCTGGAACGAAAAAAAAAAACGCAGTAGGCCTGAAAAAATCCCCAGATCGAGGCCTTCAATTCCAATTCGCCCTATTGGCGTATCCCATAATCCCTTGCGTGCCAGAGAGTCGCTGCAGTCAAACATATAGAGAATCCACATGATGACAATTGTAAATGAATGTTATACTACAAAAATGTAATTTTTTTTCTGCTTTTCATTACGTTAATAAGAGACTGCTGCATGATACCCTGAAAACTTGCTAAGACAATTATACTGAGGCCATCTTACAAAAACAAAAGCTAAACAATTAAATAGAAGTAATTATTTGGAGTCAGTCTGGTTCACTCTGCTCCATTTTGTTACACTTTACCCCATTTCGTGATTATCAGTCTCCATTTCATATTTTAGTATGGCCCAGACAGAATACCTGATGGTAGGGTGTAGGACCAGCTATAAAGACGGGATACAGAACTTCCAATGCATTCTAAACAAGAATAATAGACAAATATGACATTTATGTTGTAATGTTTGTAATATCAAAGTTCTTTTTTGCATGTTTCTGTCAAAATCTAAGTTAATATAATGTTGCACATTAATTGTTTTGTATTTTTCAATATATTTTTGCATTAAAAAACAAAAAAAATATAACCCCAGTTTTATTTCAACAGAGCTGAACTTGTATTAATCGAGGAAAACGGACATCTGGGACACTGGTCACGTGATCTGAAGCGCACCCTAGTCACCATTTTAAAGTAAGTGAAAACAAAGGAAACCCCTTTGTCCTTTGTAGCATTTTGAGTGGTTCTGATCCAGTAAATGTGCTCGCTATATATATATATATATATATATATATATATATATATATATCTACAACTCGGAGCAGAATATAAATTTGAAAAGAGACCTTTAGATGTCTCTTTTGCGTAATATTGTTTTTATATGCCCATGTGAGTATTTTATCATTTACATGCTTTATTTCTTATTTATTTATCCTTCCTCTCAATGTACATAACTTTTTATAACCAGAATTAAAATTTGTATGCTGTCTGTTACTAGGCATTCAGGAAATTGAAGTTCAAATAACATGTTAGTGCACAGAAAGAGACTTTGTGAAAATAAGTTTGATTCAGTTGTGTTTTTGCATTGCCACAACTGTTTTATATTTTTGTGTGAATATTTAATTATTGATTGTAACTTTCATTACTGCCATAGGTTTTGCATGTGTAATTACTTCAAATTGTTTGTTTGCCCTTTACAAATGCGACCAATAATAATAATTTTTTGGGTTATTGTTTATTTTTCTTTTCAAAAGTAACCATGCCTGCTGTCATAAGAGCTGCCACATGAGTGATTCCATCCGACCAACCGGTTGAGCCTGAGCCAAACGCCATGATGGCAGTTCAGTCACACCAACAGCCCGATCAGTCTAAATCGGAAAGTAGTAGTGAATCCACAGGTTTGTATTTTGTTTAAATTAGATTGTACAGTGACTTACTTTTAATATTGAGTGTTTATTTTCTTTTGGCATAGAAACATCAGCTAGTCTTGACTGAGAAGTGACACCTTCTGAACATGTGCCGGCAGTTGTGTGAAGACGCATGTCCTGCAGACAGCATCTGTTGACAAATTCTCTAAAGGATGCTCAAGATCAGGGGTGGGCAACTTGTTCCAGAAAGGGCCAAGAGGGTGCAGGTTTTCTTTGCAGCCACTGACTCCACCAGGTGATTTCATTGATTAATATCACTTTGAGCAGATTTAATCAGTGAAATCACCTGGTGGAGTCAGTGGCTGCAAAGAAAACCTGCACCCTCTTGGCCCATTCTGGTCAACAAGTTGCCTACCCCTGCTCTAGAGTCTACAAGTTTTCATATAATGTACATTGAAAAAATTTGTATAGGTGTAATAAGTCTGGGGTGATAATACAGAGGTTTAGTGATTATGCATCTTGCACATTCTCTTGTCTAGCCAGTTAGTGGTTGTGTTTCCATATGTTTGTAATTTTCTTGGAAATGGTGATTATATATATGTCACTGCTTTTGTTTTTTGAAGCTTTGTCATCTGCAAGAAGACTTGCGGCTGAGCTTACGGCACGTCGTCATTTGGCAAGTGTTTCTGCTGCAGATGCACAGCTGTCTGAGATTCCTCGTGTTGAGTTGACGCCAACAGAAGGACTTGGCAGCATCATGCAGATGCTGGGCATATTGATGGTATGTTTAATTTACTCAAGTTTTACCTTTTTATATTATACAATTATAAAAGGAGCTGTGGTGGCCTAGCACTAATGCACTGGTCCCTGTGTCACAGTTTGAACTGTCCCCTTTTGTGTACTGCGCATGTGTCATTTCGGACAGTCAGCAGCAAATTAACAGAACATTGCCTTGTTTCTGCTTTAAACTGACTTTAGAATAAGAACAAGGTGAAAATCTGTGAATCACTGCTGGCGGTCTGAAATGACATATGCAAAAGGAGACCGCTTTTTAACAACACTGAGTTCAAAGCTCATGTTGTGCTGTATGCGAACTAGGAGACTATGAAACACTGTGCACTCGGCACACCCTAACCCTTTTCCAGCTTGACTGTGTGTGTGTGTGTGTGTGTGTGTGTGTGTGTGTGTGTGTGTGTGTGTGTGTGTGTGTGTGTGTGTGTGTGTGTGTGTGTGTGTGTGTGTGTGTGTGTGTGTGTGTGTGTGTGTGTGTGTGTGAGCACTTCGTGGAGTAACACCGCTCTGCTTCACGTTGTGGTGTTTTAGACTCCGCCTCGTGCGTTCAAACCGTATAATGCATGGCTTCAAGTTGTTTAATCCTTATACCATGGTCCCACACAGTGAACTAACACACAAATACTTATTTAAGTTAACAGAACTTGATTAAAAATGCGTAAGTATTTGGGACTAGTTTATGCCAGTCTCAAGATATTTTCATCCTTGCCAACCGTTATCATCTTCTTTCCCGTCTTCAATCTTGTCCAGGTCGTCGGATGTTAAATCTTTATGCCGTTGCTTTTGCTGTTCTTCTTGTTTTAGTGCAGTAGATAACTGAAACAATCTTTCAAATGGTGATACAAGCACCAAATTTGGGACATGTATTCTTTAGACATTATTCTTTTGAGAAACCAGACTATCCACTTGATTGTTCAGTAGGCGGCCAAGTAGGGGTCAATGAAGATTTACAGAGGTCAAGATTTACAAATGCTCCAATCATATTGAAAAGTATACCATATTCATCTGATCATACAGATACCAAAAAGGTATCACTTAGTCTATCTTTGATTAAATGTCTTGACATTATGGTGTGAAAACAGCATAAATGGTAACAAAGGTCAACCTCAGTTTGTACAGGGGGCCAAAATTAAAGTTGCTCCATCACTATTCACGTTTACCACTATTTATTGTTTATCACTATTTACCAAAATTGGAGCTTGGAACTTTTGCCTCCCGTACAAACTGAAATTAAGCTTTGTCACCGTTTTTGCTATTTTTGACCCATAACTTCGGAACATTCAGTCAAAGATAGTCCAAACTATATCTTTTGGAATCTTTATGGTTGGACGAATAATGTGGTATAGTTTTCAATATGATTGCAGCATCTTTTAATTTTGATCCCTGTGTAATTCTCATTGACCCCTACCTGACTGCCTATTGAAAAATCGAGTGGATACTCTGCTTTTTCAAAAGAGTAATGTCTAAGGACTATTTGTGTTGAATTTGGTGCTTGTATCACCATTTGAAAGATTCCCCTGTAAATATTCTCAAATCTGCTGCACTATTTGCTCTCCTCCTCTTCCCATTCCTCAAACATTTAATTTAGGCCAAAAATATTAAAATTCACTTGGAAATCCATGTTTTATCACGTTTCTGTTATTCACCTGTCAAAACACAGCTGATCTGTGCCAAATGATTTGTATATATATATATATATATATATATATATATATATATATATATATATATATATATATATATATATATATATATATATATATATATATATATATATATACATACACACACACACACACACACACACACACACACACAAAACTGTATACTCTCTCTAGGGCAAAAAAAAAAGTGACCTGTCCCAACTAAAAACTGATTTTGTTGTAGATTGGGGGGGGTCAATGGGAACTTCTGTATTAAGGTAGTAATATTTGTGTGCACATTTTATGTTCCAGGAGAAGCAGAATGACCTCATCTGCAAAGTTGATGCATTGCTCACACAAAGTGTCCGTTCCCGAACATACCAGGAGAGGGAACTTGAACTTGATGATGAGGATGCTACTGAGATGATTGTTAGAAGAATGTCCAGCTCTAATCCGGAAATGTGAGCTACAACAAATTACAAGCAGTGCCTGGAAGTCTTGGGCCTTCCTGTAAAGTCACTTGAAGAAGTGAGTTAATACATTTTACATTTGTCTATCCTCTTCACTTAACAAAATTTTGTTTTATTTTTTTAGAGTATATTATGAAACAACATGCTGTATTTATGGCATATACCACTTCTGAGTTTTCTCCATTGTGGTAGCTGATAACTACATAACTTGAGAAAATTCTGCAACCAGTATAAACAGCTTGATAAAAATATAGGGCCTGTACAATAGGTTGTTGGGTTGAGAATACCAATTCTGACCATGCTGCTGAAATTGTATAGTATCTTAATAGTAAAATGTGTCTCATTTCTTATGAATAACAATGGCAATTTTCAACTTGCAGCTGAAGAGTGCCAATGAGAAACTTGATGGTGAGGACAAGGGAGCCAGGTGCTGAAGGAATGCCCTCATCAACGCTTTGACTGCATATGCCCCTGGAATTGGACATGGAAAGAATACTATAACCAGCATTGTCAGGGACTGCTTGTATGCTATAGCCCCAGTTTATCTCTGGCAGTGCTTCAGCAGTCAGGGAAAGTCGGGAACTGCCAAAGGCAGCCTTGCCAGGGATCTTCCACAAATTTATAGGGTTGTCATGGCAGCTGTAATAGCTATTACATCAATGGACAGCAACACTATAATTTCTACGATTAGTACCGTAATACGAAGCTGTCCCAACAGAGCAGAATCAAGGAAGTATAGACAGGACCATCCTGAACTTTTTCCTGACCAGAAAAAAGGAGAATAAAACAACTGAGGACACCATAATCAACCCAGCCATTGCCATCAGCTCTGTCAATGGTAGGCCTCTCTCCTCTGATGAGTACTCCGAGGAGGACATTCCGGCCTCATCTCCAGAGTGCTCTACCAGACAACAGCCTCTTTTTCCATTAATGAATCTTCATTAATCCATTGTGTTGTATCTGACTGCCATACTATTTTCAACGTCTGTAATAAAACTTGCAGTATTTTTTTTTTTTTTTCACTTTTTGTACTTTTTTTTTTTTTTTTCCCCCCTCTGGAAATATTGCTTGCAGTGTGTTATAACTTAAGTTTCTTGTCTGCATGAAAACATTTGGGGTGGTTTGTTTCATTTGATTTCCAAGTCATCGGAATAAAACACTGAATTTTGAAACATTCATAGTTTGTTTTACTTCACTTTTTGGTTTTCAATATGGAGAGTAAACCTTTCATACACTCAAATTGTAGGCCAATGCCTGCATGTAAATGTATAATGTTGGCATATATAACATACAAACATGAACAGCTGAAGCGGGACATGTCCCACTTCAGCTGAACATTCCAGAAATTTTCATTGATTGCAAGCGGGACATGTCCCACTTCAGCTGAACATTACAGAAATTTTCATTGATTGCAATCAATGAAAATTTCTGGAATGTTCATATAACGTTCATATATGAACGTTATATGAACATTATACAAATGTCCACAAACATTATATGAACAGTTGAAGCAGGACATTCAATGAACATTTGTATAATGTTCATATAATGTTTGCATACAAAATGTTACATGAACATTATACAGATGTTCACTGAATGTTCTGCTTCAGCTGTTCATACAATGTTTGTGAACATTTGTGAACATTTGTATAATGTTCATATAATGTTCATGTGCAAACATTACCTGTCCTCATTCTTTGTTCATCTGACGTTCATGCAGTGTTCATGGCTTGTTTGCAAACGTTTGCATGCAAACGTTATATGAACATTCAAAAATGTTTGGTTTCCGGGTGGGTATGATGAATTCTAAAACCTGACTGAAACTCTTCAAATAGACCATTCCTCTGCAGATGATCAGTTAGCTGTTTTACAACTACCCTTTCAAGAATTTTTGAGAGAAAAGGAAGGTTGGAGATTGGCCTATAATTAGCTAAGATAGCTGGGTCAAGTGATGGCTTTTTAAGTAATGGTTTAATTACTGCCACCTTAAAAGCCTGTGGTACATAGCCAACTAACAAAGATAGATTGATCATATTTAAGATCGAAGCATTAAATAATGGTAGGACTTCTTGAGCAGCCTGGTAGGAATGGGGTCTAATAGACATGTTGATGGTTTGGATGAAGTAACTAATGAAAATAACTCAGACAGAACAATCGGAGAGAAAGAGTCTAACCAAATACCGGCATCACTGAAAGCAGCCAAAGATAACGATACGTCTTTGGGATGGTTATGAGTAATTAAAAAAAAAACTAACAGAAGAATTAAACAGGTAAAAAGCAGCAGCTATAAAATACGCTAAACAGTTAATTAACTAACAGGAGTGTAAAAAGTGAAATGAAAAAATGATGAGAAGGGTCAGAAATAGCTAACGCAAGCTAACCGCTGGCGAAAATGCTAGCCACTCCTAAGATTTTACACAGGAGTAAAAATTACTTAAAATTCACAGCAGTTCAACTGAAAAATGAACAGAAGTATTAAACAGGTAGAAAAGAAACAGCTATAAAAAGGAACAATGGAGAGGGGAGGTGTTGACCTAGCTAGCGAATGCTAACTGCTAGCGAATGCTAAATGCTAGCGATTCACAACAGGACTGTTGTTAAATAATGTTCAGAGTAGATACAATTAATAACCAGAAGAGTGCTAAACAGAAATAAAAGAAGAGTATACAACCGTGTGAAGTTCAGAGTGGCGTCACAGCAACAAACAATCCGTCAGAAGCAAGTTGCCAGATCTGTGGGCGTAGTATTCCACCTAAATTGGGCAGCCCACGCGTGGTTACGTGCACATGTTTTCAGAGCAGAAGGTTCTCAGCTCAAGGCCCCTCCTGCCCATTCCCCATGTAACAGGGCTATTCCCCAGGGTGCCGTTCTACTACAAACACCCACGGTCCAAAAAAGTGTGAAAATGGGATGAAATGGTGTTATCCCCCCATACGAGCAGCTGCAGGCTTGCCTCCTAACAAACTTGCTTATAAAGTGAAACTTATCCAGGGTCAGGGGCAACAAGCTGGCCTACAGAGTGCAAACCTGGGAACCTGCTCAGGGTCTGCAACGTCGGCACCACTAGAGGGCACCGAACAAAACAAAGGTGCTGCACCTTACGGCCAGATACAGTAGTGTTCAGAATAATAGTAGTGCTATGTGACTAAAAAGATTAATCCAGGTTTTGAGTATATTTCTTATTGTTACATGGGAAACAAGGTACCAGTAGATTCAGTAGATTCTTACAAATCTAACAAGACCAAGCATTCATGATATGCACACTCTTAAGGCTATGAAATTGGGCTATTAGTAAAAAAAAAGTAGAAAAGGGGGTGTTCACAATAATAGTAGCATCTGCTGTTGATGCTACAAACTCAAAACTATTATGTTCAAACTGCTTTTTTAGCAATCCTGTGAATCACTAAACTAGTATTTAGTTGTATAACCACAGTTTTTCATGATTTGTTCACATCTGCGAGGCATTAATTTTGTTGGTTTGGAACCAAGATTTTGCTGGTTTACTAGTGTGCTTGGGGTTATTGTCTTGTTGAAATACCCATTTCAAGGGCATGTCCTCTTCAGCATAAGGCAACATGACCATGAAGTATGTTGACATATCCAGACTGATCCATGATACCTGGTATGCGATATATAGGCCCAACACCATAGTAGGAGAAACATGCCCATATCATGATGCTTGCACCACCATTCTTCACTGTCTTCACTGTGAACTGTGGCTTGAAATCAGAGTTCGGGGGGTCGTCTCACAAACTGTCTGCGGCCGTTGGACCCAAAAAGAACAATTTTACTCTCATCAGTCCACAAAATATTCCTCCATTTCTCTTTAGGCCAGTTGATGTGTTCTTTGGCAAATTGTAATCTCTTCTGCACGTCTTTTATTTAACAGAGGGACTTTGTGGGGGATTCTTGCAAATAAATTAGCTTCACACAGGCGTCTTCTAACTGTCACAGCACTTACAGGTAACTCCAGACTGTCTTTGATCATCCTGGAGCTGATCAATGGGTGAGCCTTTGCCATTCTGGTTCCATTTTGATGATTGTTTTCCATTTTCTTCCACGCGTCTCTGGTTTTTTTGTCCATTTTGGGTCTTGTTGCATTTGTGAGAATCTACTGAATCTACTGGTACCTTGTTTCCCATGTAACAATAAGAAATATACTCAAAACCTGGATTCATCTTTTTAGTCACATTGTTGTGAAAGTGTAGGAACACGGACCCACAACAGGGGGCGCAAATGAACGGACAATGGAGAAGGTGACTAACAAAGTTTTACTGTTGTGAAACGTGCACAACTAATACAACAATTGACAATGTGGGGGTAAGCCGAATTCCACTGGTGTCGTGTGGGCAGGCTCGAAGGTAGGAGACGTCCGTCCAAGTCGAACCGGAACCACCCGGGTTTCCTCTGCCACCGAACCCTGGAAGTACTGGAACCGCCAAGTCCCGAATTCCCAGGTGGCCACTGCCTCCGCTCGTCGGATCCGGTACTGCTGGCAAGAAAACAGTAGACACACAGGTGTGGGTGCGGCTGCACCCAGTAACACAGAGGAGGGGAGAAGTCGCCTCCACCTCACGTCACAATGCTGCAGGAAGGTGAGTACTTATCTGAAGCTACGGCTTCTTGTAAACCGCTGTCCTGCAATGCTCAACAAGAAAGACAATATAATAATGTACGAAGTACAGCAGAGAATGTTACCTTTATCTTAAGGCGATATCTCGGCACTGAGGTGGAGACGCCGTCCTACTGATATACCTCCGTGCTGAGTGGAACAGCTGTGTCCAGTGATGGGTGACAGCTGTCACCCAGGCTGCTCCCATAAGGTGGCAGCGCCCTCTGGTGCCTGGAGCCCGCACTCCAGGCAGGGCGCCCTCTGGTGGTGGTGGGCCAGCAGTACCTCCTCTTCAGCGGCCCACACAACAGGACCCCCCCCCCTCAACGGGCGCCTCCTGGCGCACGACCGGGCTTGTCCGGATGGCGACGATAGAAGTCGGCCAGGAGGGCCGGGTCCAGGATGAAGCCCTTCTTCACCCAGGAGCGCTCCTCGGGACCGTACCCCTCCCAGTCCACCAGGTACTGAAAACCCCGGCCCATCCAACGGACGTCGAGGAGCCGGCGCACAGTCCAAGCCGGTTCCCCGTCGATGATCCGGGCAGGAGGTGGTGCCGGACCCGGGGTGCAGAGGGGTGAGGTGTGATGGGGTTTTATCCGGGAAACATGAAATACTGGATGGATCCGCAGCGAGGCCGGAAGCTGGAGCCTCACTGCGGCGGGGTTGATGACTTTGAGGATTTTGAAAGGTCCGATGTATCGTTCCTGGAGTTTTGGGGAGTCCACCTGCAGAGGAATGTCCTTGGTGGACAACCATACCTCCTGCCCAGGACGATACTTGGGGGCCGGGGGCCGCCGCCGGTCTGCATGTTTCTTCGCCCTCGTCCGGGCCTTCAATAAAGCAGAGCGGGCGGCACGCCACACCCGACGGCACTTCCGTAGGTGGGCCTGGACCGAGGGCACACCGACCTCTCCCTCAACCACCGGAAACAGGGGGGGCTGATACCCCAAGCACACCTCAAAAGGGGAGAGGCCGGTGGCTGACGACACCTGACTGTTGTGGGCGTACTCGATCCAGGCCAGGTGGGTACTCCAGGCCGTCGGGTGCGCGGCTGTCACACAGCGTAGTGTCTGCTCCAGTTCTTGATTGGCCCGCTCTGCCTGCCCGTTGGTCTGGGGGTGGTACCCGGACGAGAGGCTGACCGTGGCCCCCAGTTCCCGGCAGAAGCTCCTCCAGACGTGCGAGGTGAACTGGGGACCGCAATCGGAGACGATGTCTGATGGTATCCCATGCAGACGGACGACGTGGTGGACCAAGAGGTCCGCGGTCTCCTGGGCCGTTGGTAGCTTCGGGAGGGCCACGAAGTGGGCCGCCTTGGAGAAACGGTCCACTACCGTGAAGACGACGGTGTTTCCCTGGGACGGCGGGAGGCCCGTGACAAAGTCCAGGCCGATGTGGGACCAGGGGCGATGTGGGACGGGCAGCGGCTGTAGCAACCCTGAGGTCTTTTGGTGGTTGGCCTTGCCCCTGGCGCAGGTGGTACAGGCCTGGACGTAGTCCCGGACGTCGGCCTCCAAGGACGCCCACCAGAAGCACTGCCGGACGACTGCCACGGTCCTTTGCACCCCAGGGTGACAGGAGAGCTTAGAACCGTGACAGAAGTCCAGTACTGCAGCTCTGGCTTCCGGTGGGACGTAGAGTCTGTTCTTTGGTCCGGTTCCGGGGTCCGGGTCACGGGTCAGGGCCTCCCGGACGGTCTTCTCCACGTCCCAGGTGAGGGCGGCCACAATAGCGAACTCCGGGATGATGGGATCCGGGGGATCCGACGGTTCCGTTTTGACTTCGTCTTCGTGTACCCGGGACAATGCATCCGATCTTTGATTCTTGGTCCCGGGACGGTAGGTAATCCAGAAGTCAAAACAACCAAAGAACAGTGACCAGCGGGCTTGCCTGGGGTTCAGCCGCTTGGCGGTCCTGATGTACTCCAGGTTCCGATGGTCAGTGAAAACCGTGAATGGCACGGCTGTTCCCTCCAACAGATGTCTCCACTCTTCGAGGGCCTCTTTCACCGCAAGGAGTTCCCGATTGCCGACGCCATAGTTCCGTTCAGCGGGGGTCAACCTGCGGGAAAAATAGGCACACGGGTGAAGGACCTTATCGGTCTTCCCGCTCTGGGAGAGCACCGCTCCTATCCCTGAGTCCGAGGCATCCACTTCAACCACTAACTGGTGGCTAGGATCGGGCTGCACCAGAACTGGTGCAGACGAAAAGCGCCGTTTCAACTCCTTGAACGCGGCTTCGCACCGATCCGACCAGGTGAAGGGGATTTTTGGTGAGGTCAGGGCTGTCAGGGGGCTAACTACCTGACTGTAGCCCTTAATGAACCTCCTGTAGAAATTAGCAAAGCCGAGGAACTGTTGCAGCTTCCTACGGCTTGTGGGTTGGGGCCAATCTCTCACCGCCGCAACCTTGGCCGGATCAGGGGCGACGGAGTTAGAGGAGATGATAAACCCCAAGAAGGACAAAGAAGTGCGGTGGAACTCACACTTCTCGCCCTTCACAAACAGGCGGTTCTCCAACAACCGCTGTAGGACCTGATGGACATGCCGGACATGAGTCTCAGGATCCGGGGAAAAGATGAGTATATCGTCTAGATACACGAAGATGAACCGGTGCAGGAAGTCCCGCAAGACATCGTTTACCAATGCTTCGAAAGTCGCGGGAGCATTAGTGAGACCGAACGGCATGACCAGGTACTCGAAATGACCTAACGGGGTGTTAAATGCCGTCTTCCATTCGTCTCCCTTCCGGATCCGAACCAAATGATACGCATTCCTAAGATCAAGCTTGGTGAAGATTTTGGCTCCATGCAAGGGGGTGAACACTGAATCCAACAAGGGCAACGGGTATCGGTTGCGAACCGTGATTTCGTTCAACCCCCTGTAATCAATGCATGGACGAAGCCCGCCATCTTTTTTACCCACAAAAAAGAAACCCGCACCCATCGGAGAGGTGGAATTCCGGATCAACCCGGCAGCTAATGAGTCCCGGATGTAGGTCTCCATTGATTCGTGTTCCGGCCGTGAGAGGTTGTACAGCCTACTGGACGGGAACTCACTGCCTGGAACCAAATCAATGGCACAATCATACGGGCAGTGGGGAGGAAGCGTGAGAGCCAGATCCTTGCTGAACACGTCAGCGAGGTCATGGTACTCCGCCGGCACCGCCTTCAGATTGGGCGGGACCCGGACCTCCTCCTTAGCGTGGGAGCCGGGAGGAACCGAGGTACCTAGACACTCCCGATGGCAGGTCTCGCTCCACTGTACCACTACCCCGGACGGCCAATCGATCCGGGGATTGTGCTTTAGCATCCAGGGAAAACCCAGAACCACACGGGAGGTGGCCTGAGTCACAAAGAACTCGATCACCTCCCGGTGGTTACCTGACACCACCAGAGTTACTGGAGGTGTCTTATGTGTGATCGGTGGGAGTAGGGAGCCATCTAGTGCCCGAACCTGTACAGGCGAGGTAAGAGCCATCAGAGGGAGCCCTATCTCCCTGGCCCATCTGCTGTCTAGCAGATTCCCTTCAGAGCCCGTGTCCACCAGTGCTGGGGCCTTCAGGGTTGAATCCTCATACAGGATTGTGACTGGGAGTCGTGTGGCAATGTGGGTGTGTCCCACGTGAATGTTTTGGCCCACCCCTGGCCCAGTCTCTAGGGGCGGGCGTTGGAGTTTAACCGCTCGGGGCAGTCGTTTGCAAGATGCTCACTCGAGCCACAAACAAAACAAGCTTCATAGGCCCGCCTCCTTTGTGCTCCAGGTGCCCTAAATGTTGCCCTGCTCATGTCCATAGCTTCGTCAGCAGGGGGAGCCGTAGGCGCACGGAGCGCAGGAACAGAGGAGCGTGGGGAGGGCGGAGCTCGGTCGGAACCGGAAGGGAGAGGGACGACGCGTGCCTGGCCACGCCCTTCGCCTCGTTCCCGACGGCGTTCTTCTAACCGGTTGTCGAGTCGTATGACCAGATCGATGAGCCCATCTAAGTCCCGCGGTTCGTCCTTCGCCACCAGATGCTCTTTTAGGACCAGTGACAGTCCGTTTACAAAGGCGGCGCGGAGGGCAGTGCTATTCCAGCCGGATCTCGCCGCCGCGATGCGGAAGGCGACTGCATAGGCAGCTGCGCTCCGACGCCCCTGTCTCATTGACAGTAGCGCGGTTGAAGCGGTCTCTCCTCTATTGGGGTGGTCGAACACTGTTCTGAGCTCCCGCACAAACCCATCGTATGTATGAAGGAGCCGTGAGTTCTGCTCCCAGAGCGCTGTAGCCCAAGCGCGTGCCTCCCCGCGAAGCAGGTTTATTACATAAGCTACTTTGCTAGCGTCAGTCGCGTACATCACGGGACGCTGTGCGAAGACGAGCGAACACTGCATCAGAAAATCCGCGCACGTCTCCACACAGCCTCCGTACGGTTCTGGAGGGCTTATGTAAGCTTCTGGGGACGGAGGAAGGGACCGTTGAACGACCAGTGGGACGTCACTATCACGCGCAGGGTCCTCGGGAGGGAGAGCCGCAGCGGCGCCTGGAGAGCCTCCACCCTGCGGTTTAGGAGAACGTGCTGCTCGGTCATTAAATCGATCCGAGTGGTGAAAGCGGTGAGGATCCGCTGCAACTCACCGATTACCCCTCCCGAAGACGCCGACGCGCCCTGTTCTTCCATTGGCCGTTCAACAGTCGGTTGACGCCCCTCGGGATCCATGACGCTGGCCGAGATATCCTGTTGTGAAAGTGTAGGAACACGGACCCACAACAGGGGGCGCAAATGAACGGACAATGGAGAAGGTGACTAACAAAGTTTTACTGTTGTGAAACGTGCACAACTAATACAACAATTGACAATGTGGGGGTAAGCCGAATTCCACTGGTGTCGTGTGGGCAGGCTCGAAGGTAGGAGACGTCCGTCCAAGTCGAACCGGAACCACCCGGGTTTCCTCTGCCACCGAACCCTGGAAGTACTGGAACCGCCAAGTCCCGAATTCCCAGGTGGCCACTGCCTCCGCTCGTCGGATCCGGTACTGCTGGCAAGAAAACAGTAGACACACAGGTGTGGGTGCGGCTGCAGCCAGTAACACAGAGGAGGGGAGAAGTCGCCTCCACCTCACGTCACAATGCTGCAGGAAGGTGAGTACTTATCTGAAGCTACGGCTTCTTGTAAACCGCTGTCCTGCAATGCTCAACAAGAAAGACAATATAATAATGTACGAAGTACAGCAGAGAATGTTACCTTTATCTTAAGGCGATATCTCGGCACTGAGGTGGAGACGCCGTCCTACTGATATACCTCCGTGCTGAGTGGAACAGCTGTGTCCAGTGATGGGTGACAGCTGTCACCCAGGCTGCTCCCATAAGGTGGCAGCGCCCTCTGGTGCCTGGAGCCCGCACTCCAGGCAGGGCGCCCTCTGGTGGTGGTGGGCCAGCAGTACCTCCTCTTCAGCGGCCCACACAACACACATAGCACTACTATTATTCTGAACACTACTGTATGACTAAGCTGTTCAACTTTGAACAAAAACTGCAACAAACATTCATCCGGGCTGCTTGAGCTTCAAATCTTCAAACACGTTTCAAACCATAGTCACTACAAATATCCCATTTCAAGAAGTTTGAAAATAGCTGAAGCCGTTAAAGACTATGAATGCCTAGAAGTTACCACGTACTACCAACGATTTCAAGAGTCAGGATCCAGGTTTTGAACATTTCAAAAATCGGGTAACGATTCCAAATCTGGTGCTGTAAACTACAACATATACCAATGTTGTTCAAGACTGACGAAGGTGGATCAAGACATTACTGTGATGCTTCAAAACGCGCTCCGATTTCCTATTCGGGATTAAACAGAAAGGAACGGTGCTCTGTAGAATAGCCCCATAATGTGTAGTTGCATCAGGAAGGACATCCGCCAAAAAACCTGTGGCACATCAACATGCAGATCCACCTCAGATCGACCTGAGTGAAACAAGGCAGAAGCTGAAGGGACGATTTATTTACTCCCAACCATAGCGCTTGTAACGGTTTGGTTTTTGCGTTGTGCTGTGAGCAGTCCAACTCCAGGAACAGTCACGCTGACTCGTACCCACTGACGACCTATTGGCTGTGGAACCAAATTGTAGATGTGAGCCGACGTGGACATGGATGATTCTGAAGTGATTCATAAATCTTGTCATGCAGCCATCTGTGATGGATTATTTTTTGGTGTTTGTTCAGGTCTGTTCCCCTTTTTAGTCTAAGTTATTTCTTTGTTTTATTTGTTAACAGTCCTTCAGGTTTAATTTGATTTTTTGCAGTTCCTGTCTCTGATGTATTTAGGTTATGACTTGGGGGTCAAGTGTTATATTTCTTTTCACATGGAAGGCTGTTCTTTGCTGCACTCTGGTGTTCTCCTTTTGTCAGTACATGTTCTTGTTGTGTAATCAATACAGGTGTGCCTCATTAGATCAGCTGGCTATTTAAGGTCACATTTTGAGTTAGTCCTGGCTGGTCCATTGTTTGTTGCTGATGCTTCTCGTCATGGTGGTATGTATTATATTAATGATCAAGGAAATTTTTTAAGTTTATTTGTTTGTTGATATGTTCAGGTAATTTCCTGGGACTTTAAGCATATTTGGCTTTTGTTTGTACTTTCTGTTTGACTGGGTTTTTCCTCACCCTGTGTTCAGGGTTATCTGTATTTTAGTTATAACTTTCCTCACTCATTTTTTGTAACCCCACTCCTATTTGGATAAAGCCTATTTTTGTTGCAGCCTTACCCACTCCTGTTTTTGTATATCGGGCTCATTGACTCTATTAAAACTTGGCAACTTTTTTGAACTCACCTCCTGTGTTTTGGCTGTTTTGCATTTGGGTTCTATTTTGTTAAATACCTGGCTCTGACTCCTGACAAATCTCTAAAGTAATAACATGAAGGTAAAACTGAGTTGGGGTTTCCTGTGCAGAAGAAGGACTTTATTTATAATACTAAGGGTTTTTTTTTTCCATATAGCAGATGGTCAATGTGCTTTACACTGATGCCTAACATTTACTTTCCCAGCCAAGGCTGGTAGAAAATTTCAGTAGCTATGGACAGGTGCTGATGGATGTGTCTTCATCACGGTACAAAGTAAAACATGCTGTGACTTCAAGAGGTTAATATCTTTTCATACTCAAATAGTTTACTGTAGTACATTTGCATCTCCCCTCCCTCCTGCAGCTTCTCAGCCAATCACAGCCTGATGAATCTGTTTCATGCACACGTACATATTCCCCTCACATCCACATCTTATTTGTAATATCAAATGCATGCACTGAAGGTGTTCATACTTCGGGAAACGTCATCCCAGTGACAGACATGCATTCAGCATGATGATCCTAAGGGGTATTAGACAGCATTGCTTAAACTTTCATTGTTACGCAGACGATACCCAGCTTTATCTATCCATGAAGCCAGAGGACACACACCAATTAGCTAAACTGCAGGATTGTCTTACAGACATAAAGACATGGATGACCTCTAATTTCCTGCTTTTAAACTCAGATAAAACTGAAGTTATTGTACTTGGCCCCACAAATCTTAGAAACATGGTGTCTAACCAGATCCTTACTCTGGATGGCATTACCCTGACCTCTAGTAATACTGTGAGAAATCTTGGAGTCATCTTTGATCAGGATATGTCCTTCAATGCGCATATTAAACAAATATGTAGGACTGCTTTTTTGCATTTGCGCAATATCTCTAAAATTAGAAAGGTCTTGTCTCAGAGTGATGCTGAAAAACTAATTCATGCATTTATTTCGTCTAGGCTGGACTATTGTAATTCATTATTATCAGGTTGTCCTAAAAGTTCCCTGAAAAGCCTTCAGTTAATTCAAAATGCTGCAGCTAGAGTACTGATGGGGACTAGAAGGAGAGAGCATATCTCACTATTTTTCTTCCACCTTCAGGTTTATTATTTTCAAAGTCAGACTGACTGATGCTGTGGGAAGTGCAGCAGCAGGCGTTCAGCGACACGCACAGAAAACGTGTTTCAAAGCACAAATTACTGAGCAAATTTGTCTTTGTTTTATTGTGAGGTAAAGCTCTCATCGTGCTTTGATCACAGATCTGAAAGGTTACACGTTACGACAACACGTTGCCAGGTTGATATGCCCATTTGTTTGCCAAAAGGTTAACGCGTCCTCCAAACAACACGAGAGATTTTCTTCTGATGTGCACCAAAGACATTTGTGTTTAAGATCAAAAGATGAACATAAGAATGACAGTTTGACCTACCGGTCTTTACAGTTGTGTTCAAAATAACAGCAGTGTGTTTTTTAAAGTCAGTAAAGCTCAAAATCCTGATATCTTTAATTTGCATGAAAGCAAATACAGTGTGAACGCTGAACATTCTGTTACAAACCAAAACATTCATCAGATTTCCTATTACTTTACAGAAAGTGAAGAAAAAGGACCATTATGCTGTTTATAAAAATATCTGTGTGTGTTTCTTTCTGTGACTCTTCTTCCTCCCTCACAGGTGGAACTGATCGAAGGATGAAGACAGTAAATGTTCTTCCTGCTGGTTGTTGTTTTTCTCTCTGAAAACATAAAAGGACTCGTTCCAGACTTTCAGGAGGCAGTGAGGCCTGGTGGAGCATCAAGATCTGGAGATGTTTCTCACAATGTGTTGTTGGGTCTATTGATCACATCCCAGGATCAGGGATCAGGTTGAACACATCAAAACACTTGAAGAGGTCATGAAGAGGAAACAAAAATGACCCCAAACACACCAGCAAGTCAGCAGCATCTTGGTTCTAGACCCACCAGATTAACGTTATGGAGCGTCCAGTCCAATCCCAGGACATTAATCCAACAGAAAACCTGTGGGGTGATGTCAGGGAAAGAAAAAAAAAAAAAAAAACTTTCTCCACCTTGCCTGCACTCTCTTCTTCACCTCTCTACCACACTCTCTATTACTTTGGACAGTTGACCCCAAGTATTTGAACTCATCCATTTTCACCAGCTCTACTCCTTGTGACCACACTGTTCCACTGGGCTCCCTCTCAGAGAGTCCTCTAAAAACTGTAGAATCCAGATCAGGCATTGATGGTTACTGGCTTTAAAACCGGTATTTTGTGGTTAAGTTGGTCGGTTTGTGTGTGTGTGTGTGTGTGTATAATTAAGTAGATGCCATTCATGTGTTAATATTAGTGGAGTCGGGCTCCTGGAGACCCGACTGTGCGCATGGCGCTAATTGGCTGTTAATAGAAAGAGCGCCATCTGGGAGCACGGCTCCACCTCTCAACACGATGTGTACACCGATAATATTGTTCCAGGAGCCGTGCGCAGAATAACGTGCGGCACATTAAAGCCGGGCCCGGATGACGAGCCGCGGTCTGAGTGCTCTATTATCTGTGAGACACCCCCCGAACCCCCCCGAGGCCATTTAGCTGCTTCATGTAATTCTCCTTCAAGGACCCGTGTTATCTCTGAGTCAAGTGTAAATGCTGCGTTATGAGGATCGTGTCTGTCAATAAATGCTGGAGCAAAGTGTCTGAAGAGACACACTGAGGCTGTGTGCTGTCCTCACTCATTTTTATTTTATTTTTTAGCACTGTTGTCGTGCGTTACCTGTGCTGCTCCACAGCCTGTCCAGTGGATTTTTATTTTATTTTAGCACCGTTGTCGTGCATTACCTGTGCTGCTCCACAGCCTGTCCAGTGGATTTTTATTTTATTTTAGCACCGTTGTCGTGCGTTACCTGTGCTGCTCCACAGCCTGTCCAGTGGATTTTTATTTTATTTTAGCACCGTTGTCGTGCGTTACCTGTGCTGCTCCACAGCCTGTCCAGTGGATTTTTATTTTATTTTAGCACCGTTGTCGTGCGTTACCTGTGCTGCTCCACAGCCTGTCCAGTGGATTTTTATTTTATTTTAGCACCGTTGTCGTGCGTTACCTGTGCTGCTCCACAGCCTGTCCAGTGGATTTTTATTTTATTTTAGCACCGTTGTCGTGCGTTACCTGTGCTGCTCCACAGCCTGTCCAGTGGATTTTTATTTTATTTTAGCACCGTTGTCGTGCGTTACCTGTGCTGCTCCACAGCCTGTCCAGTGGATTTTTATTTTATTTTAGCACCGTTGTCGTGCGTTACCTGTGCTGCTCCACAGCCTGTCCAGTGGATTTTTATTTTATTTTAGCACCGTTGTCGTGCGTTACCTGTGCTGCTCCACAGCCTGTCCAGTGGATTTTTATTTTATTTTAGCACCGTTGTCGTGCGTTACCTGTGCTGCTCCACAGCCTGTCCAGTGGATTTTTATTTTATTTTAGCACCGTTGTCGTGCGTTACCTGTGCTGCTCCACAGCCTGTCCAGTGGATTTTTATTTTATTTTAGCACCGTTGTCGTGTGTTACCTGTGCTGCTCCACAGCCTGTCCAGTGGATTTTTATTTTATTTTAGCACCGTTGTCGTGCGTTACCTGTGCTGCTCCACAGCCTGTCCAGTGGATTTTTATTTTATTTTAGCACCGTTGTCGTGCGTTACCTGTGCTGCTCCACAGCCTGTCCAGTGGATTTTTATTTTATTTTAGCACCGTTGTCGTGTGTTACCTGTGCTGCTCCACAGCCTGTCCAGTGGATTTTTATTTTATTTTTAGCACTGTTGTCGTGTGTTACCTGTGCTGCTCCACAGCCTGTCCAGTGGATTTTTATTTTATTTTAGCACCGTTGTCGTGCGTTACCTGTGCTGCTCCACAGCCTGTCCAGTGGATTTTTATTTTATTTTAGCACCGTTGTCGTGCGTTACCTGTGCTGCTCCACAGCCTGTCCAGTGGATTTTTATTTTATTTTAGCACCGTTGTCGTGCGTTACCTGTGCTGCTCCACAGCCTGTCCAGTGGATTTTTATTTTATTTTAGCACCGTTGTCGTGCGTTACCTGTGCTGCTCCACAGCCTGTCCAGTGGATTTTTATTTTATTTTAGCACCGTTGTCGTGCGTTACCTGTGCTGCTCCACAGCCTGTCCAGTGGATTTTTATTTTATTTTAGCACCGTTGTCGTGCGTTACCTGTGCTGCTCCACAGCCTGTCCAGTGGATTTTTATTTTATTTTAGCACCGTTGTCGTGCGTTACCTGTGCTGCTCCACAGCCTGTCCAGTGGATTTTTATTTTATTTTAGCACCGTTGTCGTGCGTTACCTGTGCTGCTCCACAGCCTGTCCAGTGGATTTTTATTTTATTTTAGCACCGTTGTCGTGCGTTACCTGTGCTGCTCCACAGCCTGTCCAGTGGATTTTTATTTTATTTTAGCACCGTTGTCGTGTGTTACCTGTGCTGCTCCACAGCCTGTCCAGTGGATTTTTATTTTATTTTAGCACCGTTGTCGTGCGTTACCTGTGCTGCTCCACAGCCTGTCCAGTGGATTTTTATTTTATTTTAGCACCGTTGTCGTGCGTTACCTGTGCTGCTCCACAGCCTGTCCAGTGGATTTTTATTTTATTTTAGCACCGTTGTCGTGTGTTACCTGTGCTGCTCCACAGCCTGTCCAGTGGATTTTTATTTTATTTTTAGCACTGTTGTCGTGTGTTACCTGTGCTGCTCCACAGCCTGTCCAGTGGATTTTTATTTTATTTTAGCACCGTTGTCGTGCGTTACCTGTGCTGCTCCACAGCCTGTCCAGTGGATTTTTATTTTATTTTAGCACCGTTGTCGTGTGTTACCTGTGCTGCTCCACAGCCTGCCCAGTGGATTTTTATTTTATTTTTTAGCACTGTTGTCGTGTGTTACCTGTGCTGCTCCACAGCCTGTCCAGTGGATTTTTATTTTATTTTTAGCACTGTTGTCGTGTGTTACCTGTGCTGCTCCACAGCCTGCCCAGTGGATTTTTATTTTATTTTTTAGCACCGTTGTCGTGTGTTACCTGTGCTGCTCCACAGCCTGTCCAGTGGATTTTTATTTTATTTTAGCACCGTTGTCGTGCGTTACCTGTGCTGCTCCACAGCCTGCCCAGTGGATTTTTATTTTATTTTTTAGCACTGTTGTCGTGTGTTACCTGTGCTGCTCCACAGCCTGTCCAGTGGATTTTTATTTTATTTTTTAGCACCGTTGTCGTGTGTTACCTGTGCTGCTCCACAGCCTGTCCAGTGGATTTTTATTTTATTTTTTAGCACTGTTGTCGTGCGTTACCTGTGCTGCTCCACAGCCTGTTCTGTGGATTTTTATTTTATTTTAGCACTGTTGTCGTGTGTTACCTGTGCTGCTCCACAGCCTGTCCAGTGGATTTTTATTTTATTTTTTACCACTGTTGTCGTGTGTTACCTGTGCTGCTCCACAGCCTGCCCAGTGGATTTTTATTTTATTTTTTAGCACTGTTGTCGTGTGTTACCTGTGCTGCTCCACAGCCTGTCCAGTGGATTTTTATTTTATTTTTTAGCACCGTTGTCGTGTGTTACCTGTGCTGCTCCACAGCCTGTCCAGTGGATTTTTATTTTATTTTTTAGCACCGTTGTCGTGTGTTACCTGTGCTGCTCCACAGCCTGTCCAGTGGATTTTTATTTTATTTTAGCACCGTTGTCGTGCGTTACCTGTGCTGCTCCACAGCCTGTCCAGTGGATTTTTATTTTATTTTAGCACCGTGTCGTGCGTTACCTGTGCTGCTCCACAGCCTGTCCAGTGGATTTTTATTTTATTTTTTAGCACTGTTGTCGTGTGTTACCTGTGCTGCTCCACAGCCTGTCCAGTGGATTTTTATTTTATTTTAGCACTGTTGTCGTGCGTTACCTGTGCTGCTCCACAGCCTGCCCAGTGGATTTTTATTTTATTTTTTAGCACTGTTGTCGTGTGTTACCTGTGCTGCTCCACAGCCTGTCCAGTGGATTTTTATTTTATTTTTTAGCACCGTTGTCGTGTGTTACCTGTGCTGCTCCACAGCCTGTCCAGTGGATTTTTATTTTATTTTAGCACCGTTGTCGTGCGTTACCTGTGCTGCTCCACAGCCTGCCCAGTGGATTTTTATTTTATTTTTAGCACTGTTGTCGTGTGTTACCTGTGCTGCTCCACAGCCTGTCCAGTGGATTTTTATTTTATTTTAGCACCGTTGTCGTGTGTTACCTGTGCTGCTCCACAGCCTGTCCAGTGGATTTTTATTTTATTTTTTAGCACCGTTGTCGTGTGTTACCTGTGCTGCTCCACAGCCTGTCCAGTGGATTTTTATTTTATTTTAGCACCGTTGTCGTGTGTTACCTGTGCTGCTCCACAGCCTGTCCAGTGGATTTTTATTTTATTTTAGCACCGTTGTCGTGCGTTACCTGTGCTGCTCCACAGCCTGTCCAGTGGATTTTTATTTTATTTTTTAGCACTGTTGTCGTGTGTTACCTGTGCTGCTCCACAGCCTGTCCAGTGGATTTTTATTTTATTTTAGCACCGTTGTCGTGTGTTACCTGTGCTGCTCCACAGCCTGTCCAGTGGATTTTTATTTTATTTTTAGCACCGTTGTCGTGTGTTACCTGTGCTGCTCCACAGCCTGTCCAGTGGATTTTTATTTTATTTTAGCACCGTTGTCGTGTGTTACCTGTGCTGCTCCACAGCCTGTCCAGTGGATTTTTATTTTATTTTAGCACCGTTGTCGTGCGTTACCTGTGCTGCTCCACAGCCTGTTCTGTGGATTTTTATTTTATTTTAGCACCGTTGTCGTGTGTTACCTGTGCTGCTCCACAGCCTGCCCAGTGGATTTTTATTTTATTTTAGCACCGTTGTCGTGCGTTACCTGTGCTGCTCCACAGCCTGCCCAGTGGATTTTTATTTTATTTTAGCACCGTTGTCGTGTGTTACCTGTGCTGCTCCACAGCCTGTCCAGTGGATTTTTATTTTATTTTAGCACCGTTGTCGTGTGTTACCTGTGCTGCTCCACAGCCTGTCCAGTGGATTTTTATTTTATTTTTTACCACTGTTGTCGTGTGTTACCTGTGCTGCTCCACAGCCTGCCCAGTGGATTTTTATTTTATTTTTTAGCACCGTTGTCGTGTGTTACCTGTGCTGCTCCACAGCCTGTCCAGTGGATTTTTATTTTATTTTTTACCACTGTTGTCGTGTGTTACCTGTGCTGCTCCACAGCCTGCCCAGTGGATTTTTATTTTATTTTTTAGCACTGTTGTCGTGTGTTACCTGTGCTGCTCCACAGCCTGTTCTGTGGATTTTTATTTTATTTTTTAGCACTGTTGTCGTGTGTTACCTGTGCTGCTCCACAGCCTGCCCAGTGGATTTTTATTTTATTTTTTAGCACTGTTGTCGTGTGTTACCTGTGCTGCTCCACAGCCTGTTCTGTGGATTTTTATTTTATTTTTTAGCACTGTTGTCGTGTGTTACCTGTGCTGCTCCACAGCCTGCCCAGTGGATTTTTATTTTATTTTTTAGCACTGTTGTCGTGTGTTACCTGTGCTGCTCCACAGCCTGTCTAGTGGATTTTTA
>NC_047105.1:146778057-146851964 GCF_902500255.1 Thalassophryne amazonica
TTTTTTTGTTTGTCTGACTGACTGTTTGGTGTTGACTGACTGACTGTTGTTTGACTGTCTCTTTGTCTGACTGACTGTTTGTCTGACTGACTGTTTATTTGTCTGTCTGTTTGGTTGTTTATTTGTCTGACTGTTTGTTTGTTTGTCTGACTTACTGTTTGTTTGTCTGTCTGTCTGTCTGTTTGTCTATCTGACTGTTTACTTGTCTGACTGTTTGTTTGTTTGTCTGTCTGACTGTTTGACTGTCTCTTTGTTTGTCTGACTGACTGTTTGTTTGCCTGTCTGACTGTTTGTTTGTTTGTCTGACTGTTTGTCTGACTGACTGTTTGTTTGACTGTCTCTTTGTTTGTCTGACTGACTGTATGTTTGTTTGTCTGACTGACTGTTTATTTGTCTGTCTGTCTGTTTGTTTGTCTGTCTGACTGTATGTTTGCTTTTCTGACTGTTTGTTTATTTGTCTGACTGTTTGTTTATTTGTCTGACTGTCTCTTTGTTTGACTAACTGACTGTTTGTCTCACTGACTGTTTGTTTATTTGTCTGACTTTTTGTTTGACTGTCTCTTTGTTTGTCTGACTGACTGTTTGTCTGTTTGTTTGTCTGACTGTTTGTTTATTTGTCTGACTGTTTATTTGTCTGACTGACTGTTTGTTTGTCTGTCTGACTGTTTATTTGTCTGACTGTTTGTTTGTTTGTCTGACTGTTTGACTGTCTGTTTGTTTGTCTGATAGCAGGATAATTCACACCTAATAAACAGATTTCAATGAGCAGATCCATGATGTTGACAGAAATGCGTGACTGTTTATTTGTCTGACTGTTTGTTTGTTTGTCTGACTGACTGTTTATTTGTCTGTCTGTCTGTTTGTTTGTCTGTCTGACTGTTTGTTTATTTGTCTGACTGTTTGTTTGTTTGTCTGACTGACTGTTTTTCTGTCTGTCTGTTTGTTTGTCTGTCTGACTGTATGTTTGCTTTTCTGACTGTTTATTTGTCTGTTTGTCTGACTGTTTGTTTGTTTGACTGTCTCTTTGTTTGTCTGTCTGACTGTTTATTTGCCTGACTGTTTATTTGTCTGACTGCTTGTTTGTTTGTCTGTCTGTTTGGTTGTTTGTCTGACTGACTGTTTGTTTGACTGTCTCTTTGTCTGACTGACTGTTTGTCTGATTGACTGTTTATTTGTCTGTCTGTTTGGTTGTTTATTTGTCTGACTGTCTCTTTGTTTGACTGTCTCTTTGTTTGTCTGACTGACTGTTTATTTGTCTGTCTGTTTGTTTGTCTGACTGTTTGTTTATTTGTCTGACTGACTGTTTATTTGTCTGTCTGTTTGGTTGTTTATTTGTCTGACTGTTTGTCTGACTGTTTGTTTGTCTGACTGACTGTTTGTTTGTCTGTCTGTTTGTTTGTCTGACTGTTTGTTTATTTGTCTGACTGTTTGTTTGTTTGTCTGACTGACTGTTTGTCTGACTTAGTGTTTGTTTGTCTCTCTGTCTGTCTGTTTGTCTATCTGACTGTTTACTTGTCTGACTGTTTGTTTGTTTGTTTGTCTGACTGTTTGACTGTCTCTTTGTTTGTTTGTCTGATAGCAGGATAATTCACAAGCTAATAAACAGATTTCAATGAGCAGATCCATGATGTTGACAGAAATGCGTGACTGTTTGTTTATTTGTCTGACTGTTTGTTTGTTTGTCTGACTGACTGTTTATTTGTCTGACTGTCTGTCTGTTTGTCTGTCTGACTGTTTGTTTATTTGTCTGACTGTTTGTTTGTTTGTCTGACTGACTGTTTGTTTGTCTGTCTGTCTGTTTGTCTGACTGTTTGTTTATTTGTCTGTCTGTTTGGTTGTTTATTTGTCTGTCTGTTTGGTTGTTTATTTGTCTGACTGTTTGTTTGTTTGTCTGACTGACTGTTTGTTTGTCTGTCTGTTTGTTTGTCTGACTGTTTGTTTATTTGTCTGACTGTTTGTTTGTTTGTTTGTCTGACTGACTGTTTGTTTGTCTGACTTACTGTTTGTTTGTCTGTCTGTCTGTTTGTCTATCTGACTGTTTACTTGTCTGACTGTTTGTTTGTCTGACTGTTTGACTGTCTCTTTGTTTGTCTGATAGCAGGATAATTCACAAGCTAATAAACAGATTTGAATGAGCAGATCCATGATGTTGACAGAAATGCGTGACTGTTTGTTTATTTGTCTGACTGACTGTTTATTTGTCTGTTTGTCTGTCTGTTTGTCTGTCTGACTGTTTGTTTATTTGTCTGACTGTTTGTCTGACTGACTGTCTGTCTGACTGTTTGTCTGTCTGACTGTTTGTTTATTTGTCTGACTGTTTGTCTGACTGACTGTCTGTCTGACTGTTTGTTTGTCTGATAGCAAGATAACTCACAAGCTAATAAACAGATTTGAATGAGCAGATCCATGATGTTGACAGAAATGCGTGACTGTTTGTTTATTTGTCTGACTGTTTGTTTGTTTGTCTGACTGACTGTTTATTTGTCTGTCTGTCTGTCTGTTTGTCTGTCTGACTGTTTATTTGTCTGACTGTTTGTTTGTCTGACTGACTGTTTGTCTGTCTGACTGTTTGTTTGTCTGATAGCAGGATAACTCACAAGCTAATAAACAGATTTGAATGAGCAGATCCATGATGTTGACAGAAATGCGTGACTGTTTTGGAGGTGATCTGGAACATATTCTGAGATCCAGAAGCATGTTTGCGACACAGTAACACTGAACTCACTGAACACTGGATAATGTCTGAGAACACTTACTTTGAAATTGATCTCTGTCATATGTTGGATCCAGAATAGGTTTTCAGCATTCAGGAATATTTATTCCAGAAATTTATCATCAAATTTGATCACATCCTTTGAGCTGATCAGAATCAGAATCAGCTTTATTGGTCAAGTATGTCCACACATACGAGTACAAGCAGTTTGACTCCAGTTTCACTTGTTCCAGAGAGTTTTGAGCGTCACACTCGGAGCTGCCGGCTGATTTTGACCAACCGTGTGGACTTCTGCAGATGGCTGTCAGAATGTTTTCAAACTGAAATCCGACAGATGGTTCATAAGTCCGATGTCAGTATGCATGATTCCGGCCATGTGTGACGGGGTGTTAGAGATTTACCAGCACTGCAACTCAAAATGTTCTGAGTTGGTGTTGATGAAATTTTATGAGGATATTGATTGAAAGTCATCTGAAACCAGTCTTGATGCTATGGGTATGTTGGCGATGAGGAACATTCGGCCTGGTGGAGATCACAAAGTTCTTTCTGCTTCTCCTTTTTCACTCGGGATCACCACAGCAGATCCACATGCTGGTTCCTGATGCAACTCCACCTTGCAAGGAGAACAGGTTCGTATGGTCCTGAACTGGGAACCGCCTGTTTTGGAAGCACATGTACTGATCGTCAGTCCCTCAGGCCGCCGCCGTGTCACTGTTACTGAATGTTCTGACCTGTTTTTGACATGTCAAAGGTTTTGTGGACGGTTTCAGGTTGACGTGTGTTGTGTGTGCAGGTGAATCCTCAGTGTGACTGCCAGCACAACACCGCCGGGGTGAACTGTGAGCGCTGCGCCGACCTCTACAACGACCTGCCCTGGGCTCCTGCAGAAGAGGACAACACGCACACCTGCAAACGTAAGCTGTCCATCATATCAGCATCTGCAGCACCCGTCTCCATGGAGACAAGAAAAACCATCAGCCACCCTGTTCCAAACAGACACAGAATCAGATCGGCTCTGTCCCTTAGAGAGGCCGCTGGACGGACTAGAGTCTCAGACTCATCACACCAACATCTCTCCAATCTGCCATCATCCAGTTTTGGTGAAGCCGTCCGTGTCCAGTGTCTTAGCTGGTGGGAAGTGACCCTCTGTGTGGTCTCCTGCTGCTTTAAGGTGATGATCTGGTCTGGACTTGGTTTGGACTTGCTGCTGGCCGTCCTCGCTGGTGGCCGTCCTCACTGGTGGCCGTCCTTCTGTGACCTCGCTCTGACTCAGAGAGCTCTCTGGACGCTTCGTCTCTGCTCTGGGTGAAAATCCATGAGATCAGCAGTCTGTCTGTCTTCTGATCCTCTTCACCGCGTCCACGGGACTGTGGGTCCTAGACTTAGTTTCTGCCACCTGATTGGATGATTAGATGTTTATTTTAGTGAGCAGCAGATGTTCTATAATAAAACCTCCAAGTCTCAAATTCTGTGAATGTGCATTTAGAAATGTTGTCGGTGATGTGGAAACGGGCGGTGATGGTCCAGTGGTTAAGTATTGGGTTTTAGACCAGAAGATCCTGCGTTTAAAACTCAGCCTGACCAGAAAATCACTAAGGGCCCTTGGGCAAGGTCCTTAATCCCCAAATTTGTCCCGGTGTGTAGTGAGCTTCCTGCATGGCAGCACCCTGACACTGGAGTGTGAGTGTGTCTGTGTGAATGGGTGAATGTGAGGCATCATTGTAAAACACTTTGAGCTTTTGATATAGATGGAAAAGTGCTATATAAATGCAGTCCATTTACCATAAGATTTTTTTTTAAAGGTGATGTACTCATATTCCTAATTTTATCCAGCATCAAAGACTAAAAATAAAGACCTGGTGTGGTTAAGAACAGGGTCACTGACCCTCAGGTAGTCTGACGCTAACCTGAACCTGTCCTGCGCCCCCTTCAGGTTGTGAGTGTAACAACCACGCCCAGCGCTGTCATTTTGACCGGGCGCTGTTCGAGGCCAGCGGGCGGCGCAGTGGAGGCGTGTGCGAGGGCTGCCTGCACCACACCATGGGGCCCAAGTGTGACCAGTGCGTCCCTGGGTACCAGCCCAACCCCCGCAGCAGAATGGACCGGCCCGACGCCTGCACACGTAAGCGCACCACGCCGAAAATACATCTCATCAAACAGAGGTAGCGGTCGTGCTCACAGGGATGAATACTAAACATATACATGCAGGAAAAAAAAAATCACACGGCTCGGAACCGAGCCTCATATCCCGCCTTTGACACGCCCTCCACCTTTTCATGGAGTAAAAGAATGAAAATCACAGACATGTCAAATGTTCCCTGTTACTTGTCATCATGATTTCATATCATTACACTGTACAATACAAATTAAAATTAATAATAAAAAAACAGGTTATAAAGTTTGTTTTATCTGTGGTGTATTTAGTGGTAAAGTATGCACCAAAATGCAGGAAATAGCACCTAAAAATAAAAACATTCTGGGAGGGCCATCCCCCGCAGCTCCTCCCTTTTAGTCACACCTGACTCATTTGCAAACACCCCCCCCCCAAGTGCTCCTCCCCTTTACAAAATGCTGGCTCTGCCCCTGGCTAACTGTATGTGTGTTATTACGTGGAATTAAACCTGCGAGTTGTGACTCATTTTAACACTCTCCGAAAGCGTTTGTTCCATGAATCACACAGCTTCTGTACACGTGTGAACATTTTGCTGTCAAGTTTGTTTTTATTAATCACAACACACGCGTTAAAGGTCCTAAATGAGGCCCTGGTACCAGAACCACATGTAAAATATATAAATGTAAATAAAATCCAGAGGAAGTCACAGAACGATTGAATACACTCAACAAAAATATAAACGCAACACTTTTGGTTTTGCTCCCATTTTGTATGAGATGAACTCAAAGATCTAAAACTTTTTCCACATACACAATATCACCATTTCCCTCAAATATTGTTCACAAACCAGTCTAAATCTGTGATAGTGAGCACTTCTCCTTTGCTGAGATAATCCATCCCACCTCACAGGTGTGCCATATCAAGATGCTGATTAGACACCATGATTAGTGCACAGGTGTGCCTTAGACTGCCCACAATAAAAGGCCACTCTGAAAGGTGCAGTTTTATCACACAGCACAATGCCACAGATGTCGCAAGATTTGAAGGAGCGTGCAGTTGGCATACTGACAGCAGGAATGTCAACCAGAGCTGTTGCTCGTGTATTGAATGTTCATTTCTCTGCCATAAGCCGTCTCCAAAGGCGTTTCAGAGAATTTGGCAGTACATCCAACCAGCCTCACAACCGCAGACCACGTGTAACCACACCAGCCCAGGACCTCCACATCCAGCATGTTCACCTCCAAGATCGTCTGAGACCAGCCACTCGGACAGCTGCTGAAACAATCGGTTTGCATAACCAAAGAATTTCTGCACAAACTGTCAGAAACTGTCTCAAGGAAGCTCATCTGCATGCTCTGCGTCCTCATCGGGGTCTCGACCTGACTCCAGTTCATCGTCGTAACCGACTTGAGTGGGTAAATGCTCACATTCGCTGGCGTTTGGCACGTTGGAGAGGTGTTCTCTTCACGGATGAATCCCGGTTCACACTGTCCAGGGCAGATGGCAGACAGCGTGTGTGGCGTCGTGTGGGTGAGCGGTTTTCTGATGTCAATGTTGTGGATCGAGTGGCCCATGGTGGCGGTGGGGTTATGGTATGGGCAGGCGTCTGTTATGGACGAAGAACACAGGTGCATTTTATTGATGGCATTTTGAATGCACAGAGATACAGTGACGAGATCCTGAGGCCCATTGTTGTGCCATACATCCAAGAACATCACCTCATGTTGCAGCAGGATAATGCACGGCCCCATGTTGCAAGGATCTGTACACAATTCTTGGAAGCTGAAAATGTCCCAGTTCTTGCATGGCCGGCATACTCACCGGACATGTCACCCATTGAGCATGTTTGGGATGCTCTGGACCGGCGTATATGACAGCGTGTACCAGTTCCTGCCAATATCCAGCAACTTCGCACAGCCATTGAAGAGGAGTGGACCAACATTCCACAGGCCACAACTGACAGCCTGATCAACTCTATGCGAAGGAGATGTGTTGCACTGCATGAGGCAAATGGTGGTCACACCAGATACTGACTGGTATCCCCCCCCAATAAAACAAAACTGCACCTTTCAGAGTGGCCTTTTATTGTGGGCAGTCTAAGGCACACCTGTGCACTAATCATGGTGTCTAATCAGCATCTTGATATGGCACACCTGTGAGGTGGGATGGATTATCTCAGCAAAGGAGAAGCGCTCACTAGCACAGATTTAGACTGGTTTGTGAACAATATTTGAGGGAAATGGTGATATTGTGTATGTGGAAAAAGTTTTAGATCTTTGAGTTCATCTCATACAAAATGGGAGCAAAACCAAAAGTGTTGCGTTTATATTTTTGTTGAGTGTATATACATGTGGGAAAAATGAGCACAGACGTCATTAAACGCGGTTTGAACAGACGATGAGTCTTCGTAGTTCATTAAATTACATGTTGTGTGACCATAAAGAAAAATAAATTCAAAATCATCCCACAGTTCTCTCAGACTGATGATGATTCGAGCAGGTCAAATGACCTCCCACTGAACTGTCACTCAGACCAGCACAGAGACAAACGTCTGCACATCTCAAACCAGGTGTTTGTGTTGCCAGGTTGTCTGTGCAGCGCCGAGGGCACAGTGAACGGAGGCCAGTGTGACGACAGCTCCGGCTCCTGTTACTGTAAAGTGCACGTGGAAGGTCGATACTGTGACCAGTGCAAGAGAGGCTACTATGGCCTGGACGCCGCCAACCCTGACGGCTGCACCAGTGAGTCCAACAGCACCGACCCAACAAACGCTCACATTCACTGTCAATTCTGCTGTTTTAGCGCCACCTGTGCGTGACGTTAGCTTAAACGCTCACATTCGCTGTCAACTCTGCTGTTTTAGCGCCACCTGTGCGCGACGTTAGCTTAAACGCTCACATTCGCTGTCAACTCTGCTGTTTTAGCGCCACCTGTGCGTGACGTTAGCTTAAACGCTCACATTCGCTGTCAACTCTGCTGTTTTAGCACCACCTGTGCGCGATGTTAGCTTAAACGCTCACATTCGCTGTCAACTCTGCTGTTTTAGCGCCACCTGTGTATGACATTCGCTTAAAAGCTCACATTCACTGTGAATTCTGGTGTTTTCGCACCACCTGTGCATGACGTTAGCTTAAACGCTCACATTCGCTGTCAACTCTGCTGTTTTAGCACCACCTGTGCGCGATGTTAGCTTAAACGCTCACATTCACTGTGAATTCTGGTGTTTTCGCACCACCTGTGCGCGACGTTAGCTTAAATGGTCACATTCGCTGTCAACTCTGCTGTTTTAGCACCACCTGTGTGTGACGTTAGCTTAAATGCTCACATTCGCTGTTAACTCTGCTGTTTTAGTGCCACCTGTGCATGACGTTAGCTTAAACGCTCACATTCGCTGTCAACTCTGCTGTTTTAGTGCCACCTGTGCGCGACGTTAGCTTAAATGCTCACATTCGCTGCCAACTCTGCTGTTTTAGCACCACCTGTGCGCGATGTTAGCTTAAACGCTCACATTCGCTGTCAACTCTGCTGTTTTAGCGCCACCTGTGTATGACATTCGCTTAAAAGCTCACATTCACTGTGAATTCTGGTGTTTTCGCACCACCTGTGCATGACGTTAGCTTAAACGCTCAAATTCACTGTCAACTGTGCTGTTTTAGCGCCACCTGTGTACGACGTTAGCTTAAAAGCTCACATTCACTGTCAAATCTGCTGGTGGAGCAGATATGTAACAAAAATGGCCCGAGATGTTCACATCCAGCAGAAATGATGTAAATTTGCATACAGAATCTTTGAAGTATGCTGATTTCAGATTTTGCAGGATCCAAGCACTTTTATACAGAAGTGCTTGGAATACAGAAGTAAAATGATAATTAATGATGGCCGCTGACATTATAGGTTCATTAGATGGCGTACTCCAATCTCTGATAAATCATCACCTTTGAATGTCAGTAGGACAGTTTGTCAGTAGGAGTGAGGATGGCTCCAGTGCTGGTCCACTAATCCAGGTAAAGTGCAGGCTCTCCTGGGAGACCACTTCAAATGAACTTAAGCAGAAGTCCTGAGTAAACGTGCTAACAATGTCAAACAGGTTTTAATCTGTTGGTTTTGATGAAATCCAAATACAAGAATCATGAAGCTTGCTCATGGTACACTGAGTCCCAAACAGGAAGTGGCAAATTTTGAGTCCACAGTGAAACAGGAAATGTCAAATGTTGAACACTTCTTGGATTGACAGTAGACGGGATCTTGTGGAATCTTGCAGGAATTCGGTGGCAAGCTCAGACTGAAACAGGAAGTGCCAGATTTTTAGCCCACAGTGAAACAGGAAATGTCAAATGCGTTTAACTTTGGAATGTGTATGTGTGTGTTTTTTAATAATTCCCCCCTGGTTTTGTACTGGTTTTTAAATTAAACTGTTCTTTGGTATGTTGTTTTTGTTGAGACTGAAACAGGAAATGCCAAATTTTGAGTCCACAGTGAAACAGGAAATGTCAAATGTTGAACACTGACATGGGTGGAGCTGGACTCCCCTGAAATCTGATTGGACACCTGAATGATTGACATGTCACAGCACCACATTTGATTGAAAAGAACCATTTTGTAATCAGTGACACATATTGACTGCTAGGTCCCTCCTGTACAGTAGTTGGTGTTGTGTTCCACAAAAAAGTTCTAATCCAACTTAGTAGAAGAAGAAAAATGTTTGAGTCCGTTTTGAATCTGAACACATCGTCTGAACCACAAACTCCTAGTTATATTGGTGAATAAATGGCCGTTTTCTAATGTCTAAATTGTCTTCATTAAACTGAAATTGATAGCAAATATCTTCAACTTGGTCTGTGTAGAGTAGAATTACATTAACTGTATTATGAATTAATAACAAAAGTTTTAATGATTAATGTAATAATTTATTATTGTTAACCATATTATTAATTCAGCATATCAAAATACCCTTGTGTACCAAAATTCAGTAACCTGGGTCCCAAGATAGTGACTATCAATGTTTCAACATAGCAGCCATATTGTAATTCAAGATGGCAGCCAACCCAATGGTTAGACCTCTTGGATCTGCCAATTTTTTAATTCAGCATTTGAAAATACTCCTGTATGCCAAATTTCACACTTTCTGCCAGAAGTGAACATGTTTTTCACATATCTGCCCCACTATGTTGTTTTGGTGCCACCTGTGCATGACATTAGCTTAAACGCTCAATTCATTATGAACTCTGCTGTTTTAGCACCACCTGTGCAAGCATTAGCTTAAAAGGTCACATTCACTGCAAACTCTACTATTTTAGCGCTACCTATGTGTGACGTTCGCTTAATGCTCACATTCACTGCTAACTCTGCTGTTTTAGCGCCACCAGTTGGGGATGTTCAAATAGATACATTCAAACAGTAATTGATTCTGCTGTTTTAAATTTACAGTATGTGAGTATCAGTCGGTGTGTCACTGTGTTTGTGGTGCCTCCTTGCAGAGTGTTCCTGTTCTGTCGATGGATCCTTCTCGGATGTTTGTGACCCGGTAACCGCCCAGTGCTCCTGTCGTCTGCACTTCCAGGGACTGAGGTGTGACCTGTGTGCTGAAGGTTACTGGAAGCAAAAAGGATCAATCCGCTGTGAACGCTGCGGATGTGATGCCGATAACGCCCTCAGCGACATGTGTGACCAGGTATTCCCGCCACAACCTGGAACGACCAGCTTCACGCACAGAATTCAAAAGAGCAACAAGGACAACAAGTACAGCTCCGTGTAACACAAACAAACAAACAAACAAACAAACATAAAACAAAGATCAGCGGGATCAAGAATGAAAGTTCCAGACCTGTGGGTCCCCAGCTGATCTCCTAGACCACAAGTGCAAATAGTCCATTCAGCAGTAATACTGCAGTTAGTACCACGAGCTGGATCATGTCGGGATAGAAGACGTGGACGTGTGTGTTATCTGTTGATCAGTCTGACATGATGTGTGCTCATCTTCCTTCCAGCAAACGGGCCAGTGTCAGTGCAGACCAGGATTTGGAGGACGGACCTGTACCGAGTGTCCAGACAACACTTACGGAGACCCTCTGTTTGGCTGCCAGCGTGAGTCAGAACATCACAGCCATCACCGTGAAAATCACAGTTTTCATATTGGAGACAGCTTCAAAATTGACATAAGATCAGATGGGCCTCAAAATTTAATCAACTTTTGTTTTTTCTTCTTTAAATGACCACAAAATATCACCAAACTCAAATCGCAGCAGGGTGATGCCTGAACATCTGACTTCCTTAGAGGTCTCTGTGTTGAACCTTTGACACTGTTAATTATTTCATGACTAGTCACCTTCACAATAGAACAAAGGTCTTTAGTTCCTGCTGCTTCGAGACTTGGAGTCCAGTCAGTAACTTGAGGGCACAACTGGATGTCTTTGGTACCAGGTCTCTTTGGAAGCTTGTTGGGAACAGCTGGAATGAACGGTTAGGGAGACTAAGATGAGAAGGATCAAGTGCATTATAAGGGAACACATTACTTTAAAAGTAAAAGATATGTGCAATATTTTTACTTTGTAAAAATTACAGAGTTGACGTTAATGTTGATAAACTGTCCGGAATTAGTTTGGTTTATAAATCAAACCATAAGTTAATACTGCTTTGCTTTGATGTCTTCTGCCACACGTCTGTGCTGTTCCATGTTGAAAGGAAACGACTCTTCTGTGCAGCAGTGGGCAGGGCGCACAAAGACAGAAGCTCTGACTCGTTGTTTGTGTTGGGTTTGTGATCACCTTTGATTTTACTCAGAAGTGTCGGCGGTGCTTAAACTTAAAAATGGCTTGTCAGTAGCTGATAGTGTTTCAGAGTCAATACTAAAAGTTAGCGGTTAGCTATAGCTTCTGCTAAATCTTTTAGAGGTTTATCGGTTTAGCGTCATAAAAGCTAACTTTTCAGGTGGCAGATTAGAGTTTATCAAAGCTAACTTTTTGATTAGCTGTGCCCACCACTGCATGTGTGTGAGCCTGTGTGTGTGTGTGTGTGTGTGTGCGTGTGTGCGCGAGTGTGTGTGCCTGTGTGTGTGTATATGCGCGTGTGAGCCTGTGTGTTTGTGTGTGTATGTGAGCCTGTGAGTGTATATGCGCATGTGAGCCTGTGTGTTTGTGTGTGTATGTGACCTGTGTGTGTGTATATGCACGTGTGAGCCTGTGTGTTTGTGTGTGTATGTGAGCCTGTGTGTGTGTATATATGCGCGTGTGAGCCTGTGTGTTTGTGTGTGAGCCTGTGTGTGTGAGTGAGCCTGTGTGTGAGCCTGCGTGTGTGTGAGCCTGTGTATATGTGTGTGTGTGTGATTCTGTGTGTGTGTGTGTGTGTGTGTGCATGTGTGTGAGCCTGTGTGGGTGTGTGCATGCATGTCTGTGTTGTGTGCGCAGGAGTATGTGTGTGTTGTGTGTGTGTGTGAGCCTGTGTGTGTTTGTGTGTGTATGAGTGAGCCTGTGTGAGTGAGCCTGTGTGTGTGAGTTGGTGTGGGTGAGTGCGTGTATGTGTGTGTGTGTGTGTGTGACCCGGTGTATGTGTGTGTGAGCCTGTGTGTGTTTGTGTGCATTTGAGTGAGCCTGTGTGTGTGAGCCAGTGTGTGTGTGTGTGAGCCGGTGTGAGTTGGTGTGGGTGAGTTTGTGTGTGTGTGTGTGTGTGTTTGTGTGCTTGTGACCCGGTGTGTGTGGGCTTGTGTGTGTGTGTGTCAGCCTGTGTGTGTTTGAGTGAGCCTGTGTGTGTGAGCCAGTGTGTGTGTGTGTGTGTGTGTGTGTGTGCATGTGACCCGGTGTGTGTGAGCCTGTGTGAGTGTGTGTGAGCCTGTGTGTGTTTGTGTGCGTTTGAGTGAGCCTGTGTGTGTGAGCCAGTGTGTGTGTGAGACCCGGTGTGTGTGGGTTTGTGTGTGTGTGAGCCGGTGTGTGAGTTGGTGTGGGTGAGTTTGTGTGTGTGTGTGTGTGTGTGTTTGTGACCCGGTGTGTGTGGGCTTGTGTGTGTGTGTGAGTCTGTGTGTGTTTGTGTGCGTTTGAGTGAGCCTGTGTGTGTGAGCCTGTGTGTGAGCCAGTGTGTGTGTGTGTCAGCCTGTGTGCGTTTGAGTGAGCCTGTGTGTGTGAGCCAGTGTGTGTGTGTGTGTGTCAGCCTGTGTGTGTTTGAGTGAGCCTGTGTGTGTGAGCCAGTGTGTGTGTGTGTGCGTGTGACCCGGTGTGTGTGTGTGTGTGTGAGCCTGTGTGTGTTTGTGTGCGTTTGAGTGAGCCTGTGTGTGTGAGCCTGTGTGTGAGCCAATGTGTGTGTGAGCCTGTGTGTGTTTGAGTGAGCCTGTGTGTGTGAGCCAGTGTGTGTGTGAGACCCGGTGTGTGTATGTTTGTGTGTGTGTGAGCCGGTGTGTGAGTTGGTGTGGGTGAGTTTGTGTGTGTGTGTAAGCCTGTGTGTGTTTGTGTGCGTTTGAGTGAGCCTGTGTGTGAGCCAGTGTGTGTGTGTGTGTGTCAGCCTGTGTGTGTTTGAGTGAGCCTGTGTGTGTGAGCCAGTGTGTGTGTTTGTGTGTGTGAGCCTGTGTGTGTTTGTGTGCGTTTGAGTGAGCCTGTTGTGAGCCAATGTGTGTGTGTGAGCCTGTGTGTGTTTGAGTGAGCCTGTGTGTGTGAGCCAGTGTGTGTGTGAGACCCGGTGTGTGTGGGTTTGTGTGTGTGTGAGCCTGTGTGTGTTTGTGTGTGTTTGAGTGAGCCTGTGTGTGTGAGCCTGTGTGTGAGTCAATGTGTGTGAGCCTGTGTGTGTTTGAGTGAGCCTGTGTGTGTTTGTGTGAGCCTGTGTGTGTGCGTGCTGACATGTTGAGTGAACATTTCTTTTTCTCCTGTGCTGTTGTCCTCCTCAGGGTGTCGGTGTGTACTCGAGGGAACGGAGCTGTGTGACAAGCGAACGGGTGCCTGCTTGTGCCGTCTGGGTGTCACTGGTGCACTCTGTGACTCCTGCAGCAGGGGGCACTGTGACTCCTTCCCTGCTTGTGAAATGTGTCCATCCTGCTTCTTTGTACTTGATGCCCAAACACAGAACCTGAGCTCTGCTCTGGAGAGGCTCCACCGCAGCCTCCCCCCTCGTCCTGGAGGTCCCGGTGATGTCGGAGATTTTGGACCTCGCATCCAGAAACTAGTGGACAGACTCAAGCTCATCCGCGATTCAATCGTCCTTCCACCAAGTTCTGCCAAACAGATCAGTGAGGCTCTGTCTGATCTGGACCAGCTCAGGTGAGGGACTGCTCAGGTTCTCAAGAAGAATTCACAAGCAAAAGGAACTTGAGATTAGAACCAGTTTGTGCGTTAAAATTCAAACACTGGATTTCAAAACCTTCTCTGGTCTCTGGTCTCTGTCCTCATCCTCATCAGATTAAAGCCGGAGCTCAGACCCAACGCTTCAGCAAGTACTGAGTTACTGCTTTTTTCTAGGTCACCTAAACAGATCCTTATGGTTTAACTGGTGGATTGTGTGTCATGTGACATTGATTATTTGAGTGACATCATGTACTGTGCATATTTGATATATTTGATATTTTATTAACCTATAAACAAAAAGGACAGTCCAACATGAACTTTTAGCAATCCAGTCCCATCCAGTCTAATCCACAATTCTTTGCCATCTGTTTAACTCAGTCCAGCAAAAAATCGCAACAGACATTTGTTGTGCTCTTCATCTGACAGTGCTCCTACTTCAGCTGGAGACGTCCCAGTGAACACTGCAAACACCTCCAGACGGCTTACGGCAGCACACTGGATTTGTTTTTTATGTTAGAAGAAAAAGAAGAGTTCAAATTGTCATCGGTCACCAAAACAGTTTTTACATTAAGGTGGTTACAGCATACGATGGTACAACATGTATGGAATTAAAATTGCAGTTAATGGAACACAATTGCAAAAGGGATGAATGATCAATGTTACATGACATACAAATCACCAATCAAATGACACATTTTTTTTAGGTGTTATATAAAATATAAATAATCAGTGTTTTCTATTCATGCAATGGAAAGAATGGAATGTTTCATCTGTACATATTTCTGGTATTGTACTCATCAACATTTATTATTTGTATTTGAATCATTTTTATGTGTAGTTGACAGAAGTGGTAATGGAACGCAGAGAACAACAGGGAAATGAATATACAGAAACAAACATATTTACATCATATGTTCACCATATGTTTGAATCTTTACAAAAAAATGTTTGAATCTTTACAGGAAACATTTGAACCTTCACAACAATGGCTTGTTGACCCTTCTGCCTAACTGAGCAACTCTTTGTTGGTGTCCTTTAGAGACCAGTTGGATGACATTGAGCTGTCACCTCTGGACAGAAAACCCAGTCTGAACCCAGAACTGGACAAAATCCAGGATCTGCTGGACAAACTGAATCAGGACTACAAAACCAGGAATGGCACCTGGAACACCTCAACCAGTGGAAACTCCACCGGTCAGTGAGCACACAGGCTTACTCTTGTTGTGTCTTTCACAGAGTGATCTTTCTGACCATCCCTGTTGGTCAAATACCAGTGAAGGGATTTTGTCAAACCTCAGCGTGAATGTTGTGAAGGTGAGGCTTGGAATAATAATCTCCTGCTGCTCATTCAGGGGATCTGTCTGCCATCAAGAACTCATACGACGAGTCTAGAGATGCGTCCAAAAAAGTTGAGAGCACTGGAAAAGTGGTGAACCAATCAGCTGCTATCAGACAAGACACCATAGACCAACGCAATGAAGTCCAGCCAGCCAACACCAGAGACCTGGAGAAACTGAACCAGACTTTGGCCACCAGACCTGACCTCACTCCTGTCGCCAAACAGGTACTTCCACCACGCGCGCACGCTTCATCAACAATCTACATGATTTTAAAAAGTGGCCAATAAAGACTGTGTGTGCTGCTTGGACAAGAAGCGGTTTACTGTAAGTCTCTTTAACTTGTCCGTGGTTGGAGTCTAACTCCATACTGATGATTTTCAAACATAAAAACAGAATCCAGGATGAAAAAACCTTAATATCTGGGTGAATTAAACACTTATTCTGTAGGTATCAAATGTTTTAAGAAAGCAGACATCTCACCCACTATCACATTAAGAGCCACACACACTGTCTGTGATCACAAATGATCACAGACAGCTGCTTAAGTTTAACAGATTAACAACTTAACAACATCATCAATTCATTCATATTATTTATGAAAGCTCCTGTCGAAAGGGTGACAAACAGATTAACAAATAAATGAACATATAGACTACAGACAGAACAGATGAGTTTGCGTAAATGTGGAGGTGGTGGTCTAGTGGTTAAGCGTTGGGCTTCAGACCAGAGGATCCTCGGTTCGAAGCCCAGCTAGACTGGAAAATCACTAAGGGCTTTGGGCAAGGTCCTTAATCCCCGAGTTGCTCCCAGTGTGTAGTGAGCACCTTGCATGGTAGCAGCCTGACATCGGAGTGTGAGTGCGTCTGTGTGAATGGGTGAATGTGAGGCCTCAGTGTAAAGCACACTGAGCTTCTGATGCAGACAGTAAATGCACTATATAAATGCAGTGCATTTACCGTAAATGAGAGTGGGCGGTAACATGATGTAGACAGCCGTCTGTAAATGAGGATTTTGTGTGTGTTAATGGCTGTAAGTGCAAAAGGAAATCCAGCCAGTCACTTGCAGCTATGTGCAGCATAACACACATTTTAAATGACAGTGTCATTTATTCCTTATTCCTTGAAAATGGCTTGCCTGCTCTTTCAAAGGAAGTGCAAGGTGTGTGGTCCAAGCCTGGATTCAGCCTCGCTGCCATGAAAATCACTTGCTACATATAAGATGATTTTGATTTTATTAAATGAAGTCACAATGCTGTAAATATACTCACTGTCCATTCCTTGTGTCTCTATACTGTGGTGACTTAGGACATCCTGAATAAATAATATTAATATTAATAGCAGTAGTATTAAAAGCCTCAATGTGATGCTCTTCAAATCACTTTTTTTTTCTTTTTTTTTACGACAGAGGTGCGTATCACACCACAAACTGACTCTGATGTTAATATATTCTCTTCACGATCACATAACTGGAGAGGATGTGACATAGATTGAGAATGATATAGACGTGCTTGTTGTATTTGTAGGAGGAGCTGTCCACGGCATGGGTGCTGACCTGCTGCTTCAGCCCCTGGGCATAGCAAACCCACATAAAAATGTAACGTTGGTGAAAATGGTGAAATAGAAAGATATGATGAATGTCTTTCTTTGTAAACAGGCAACTCTAAATTAATGTTTAATTCTGGTGCTTTGTGTGTGAAAGAAGATTATTGAATGAAAAATAAAGAAATGCATACCCCTAACAGCTCATCTGTAATCTAGCAGCAGTTAGCATCCTGCTTTCAAATGTGCCTTTATTTATTTATTTTTTGGACCTTGATACATGACATTGTGTGGGCTAAACTGACCTATTTGCATGTTATGTTTTCTGCACTTGGGGAGACACACCCCAAACTGTCTATTCTCCCAGGAAAACATATTAAATGGACAATACATTTTATTTTGTCAATTTGAAAGCCACAGCTCTCAGTGTGTACCTTTAGGTGATCAGGCTGCATATTTGTTTGAATGTGATCTTGAGTTTGCACACATTTTTAAACACCTGAAACTTTAGTAAATCAGGCTGTTTGTGACATGAAGTCTTTGTGAAGATATAATGCACACATCGGCCCAGAGAGACAGACAGACACACCAATGTGTTCATTGAGTCAAGCATTTCTGAGACCTCCAGAAAAAAAAAAACATTGTGAGCTGTAAACAGGGAAAAACAAATGGACAAAACAAGCAAACAATCTTCCTGTCAGACAAGATGTACAGTACTTTTTCTTTTATTTCCCATTTAATACTTTTAGGTTTAAATTGAGTTTTTCTGCAACACTTCTTTGTCTTCAGGTGTGTGGGAGTGTCCGCTCGGAACCTTGCACCCCCCTCCAGTGTGATGGCGGAAACTTGTGCTCACCTGACAAAGTGCCACCTTGTGCTCAGGGGACGAAGTGCGTGGGCGCGTTGCCTCTGAGCAACAGAGCGGTTACTGACGCTCAGGATGTCAAAGACAGACTACACAGGATCACAGACAAGATCAGAGATGCCGCAGAAGAGGTAGACGACTGTGGGCTCCTCGCTCAGAACTGAAACCACAAAACCAAACACATTTGATGGAGATGGTTCGACTGATCACCCTCTGATGTGAAGTACAAACTGTTTGTGAAAAAAAACATCACACTGTTTAATTTGAGTACTTACATCTGAGGGAGTGCAGGTTTTTATACAGCTATGCAGAGGTTGTAATTCTTATTTGGTACTTCATACTCACCACACGATTTCGGGGGGGGGGGGGGGGGGGCGGCTCCTCAAACAGAGGCCTGGGCATTTGTCAGGAAGACCACAGTTCTCGGAACACCTACATTACTGCACAGAACCTTTGGAGACTTCAGCTATTATAGTTGCAATGTGTGGGTCCAGAGCAGTGCAGCAGGGTGGAGCCATTCTCCCAGTTTGGGGGCCACAGCCCTGAAGGCACCTCTTACCACTGGGGCCACTTTGGACTTCACAACCCATGTCTGGTCCAGTTCTTCCTTCAGCCTTTGGTACTTCTCTGATCTTCTGATGCTCCTCCTCCGTGGTGTTGCTGTCACTTTTTATTGACCATCACTATATCTGGCCAGCACCTGCTTGTCAGCCTTGAACCTGATGTCCCACAGGATCTTTACCTTTGGGTGTACTTCCATAGTGGACTCACGGTTGTCTTGTGTGTACTTGGCACAGCTGTTCCTGTCCACTGCCTCAGTCACTTTCTTGTCCCTGTCAGTGTATGCTGTTCCACCTTCTTAGGGTCTGCTGCCGTCTGTGGGATGGTCTCAGTCTTTGCACAGCCTTCACCTTGGACTGTGTTTGGAGCAGGTGAGTTCTGCTACCGAGTGCCTGGTTTTGTGATGCCATGATCATAGCCAATGTGTTGATCTTCAGACAAGCCTTTTCTATTCACTGGGAAGACTGTGTCCTTTGGTGCCGTCTTCCTGAGGTACTGACACACCGCTGATCCTGAACAGTTACACTCCAGGTGTATGTAGAGGAAGTGGCTGAAGGTAAGGCTGCTTCCTCATATATGCACAAGTCAAGTCTGAGGGCGTGTGCTGTGCCACACATTGCTACATCCACTCCACCATAGAACCACCCAGTGTCCTGGATGGTAAAATGTAGATGGGTTTGGGAGTGACAGAGTGAATAGGGGAGTGAGTCCATCCCAGCCAGCTGGCGTGGACAGAAACTCAAAAACAATACATGCAATCATCTTATAACCCTCCAAATTAAAAGAACATATTATGAGGACAAATCCTATTCCATCTGATGAACTTTGCACCAGATTGATTGAAACAGCAGCTTTGGTTTGCTTGTGTATTATTCCAGCGACGTGTCCCCTGGATGGTTAGTGGATGCTGGATAAATTGCTGAAAATGATAAATGGATGAACTTCACATGTAGTTAGGCTTCTTCTTGAACACTGAATACATCATATGCTTGTTCCTCCACACCTACACCTTGTTCCAGGCAAGTAATGGCGGCAGGCAGCCCCACTGTCTTCATGGGGGGGTAGTCTGTCCCAGTTACTCACTGCTCAGTACCTCGGACTCCAGAACCTGCAAAAGGCCAGACAGGTGGTCATGGTAATGTATGAGCTGAGGATCCAATGTGACGAGTCCTCGTGTTCTGAAACTGAATCACTGTTTGACATATCATGTTTGTCAGTTTGTTAGTCAGGGTTTAACATGTTTGAGTAAAACTACAAAACTGGGGGGTTTGAACGCATGTTTTACAATGTGTTTATTTCATGAATGGATGGTTGCTGACAGCTCGAAGACACACAGGACGCAACCAATGAGGTGAGGATGCAGACAGAGACACTGTCCAATAAGTCAAAGGAAGCCAGAGACGAGCTGGATGACGGCTTAAAGAAGGCACAGGACGCCGTCAAAAAGCTCAAAGACTTCCTGTCAGGTAAGGACTCATGTAGTGCCAAAGCACGCTGCATGAATGAGTGAATGGATGAGTGGACGTTTCATGAGTAAATAGACGGACTCATGAGTAGGTTCATGTCTAAATGGCTACTTGGATAAGGCAGCACCCGGGATTTCTTTGATTTGATTGGTTGTATCTGGGATCATCATCAGTGAGTCTGGACAGTCATCCTCAGTGTTTTGTCATTTCCTGTCTCCATGTAGACCCGTCCGCTAACCTCACCCACGTTAAGGATGTGAGTGACTGGATTTTGAAAACCAAAGATTCTCTGAACCTGGATCCCCTGAAGAAGAAGCAGTTAAAGCTGGAAGAGCTGGTGGCCAGTCTGCCAGACAGCACAGCCGTGTTGAAGGACGCGGAGCCACAGTTGGACAAGGCCAGGAATCTGCTTCAAAAAGCCAAGGACACCAGGTAGTCCAGTCCCTCTTCAGAGTCCACGGCCTGCTTTCCAACATGGTTTCTGCCACTTGGTTCAGCTCCATTTTTAAATGTGGATGACAAATTGGAACAAAAAAAAAGTACTTTTCACTGGCTAATTTATTTATTTTAGTATCAACAACATTTGTGTGAGGTGCGCGGTGCGCCACACAAAGATTTTCTTAAAATCTGGTCATTGAATTTTTTTCAAATTTGGTTCAATCCTTGGGGGAGTGTCTGATTATGGGAAGCTGAACTTTCTGATGGAATGCCTGTGGGACCCCCCCCCCCCCCCCCCCCCCCCCCACACACACACACAGACCCAACGACCCCCAGAAGGGTCAAAAATGGCATTTTTCACTCTTTTTAATTTATTGCAGAAAAACTGCTTAATAAAGTCTCTCATGTTGGCTTCAGACAATTAATGAATAAAAATGAACTGTCCTTGCATCACTGTAAGACCCCCCCAAGCAGAAAAAAGACATTTTGCACACTTCTCGATTTGTACCCCTGGCAGAAATTATGGAATCACCGGCCTCGGAGGATGTTCATTCAGTTGTTTAATTTTGTAGAAAAAAGCAGATCACAGACATGACACAAAACTAAAGTCATTTCTTTACCACTGCGGTATTGTATCACTTCCTGTTCTGGAGCACAGCGGTGTTTTTCTGTATCTGTTAGCTGTTTAATCTGCGCAGTTAGATTGATCTAGTTATCTAGATTACGATTTGTTTCACAGTGTAATCTTCACGTGCCTTAACTAAAGCACTCCCTCTGCTGAATCACCTCTAAATTATTTACACGTTATTCACTTTGCGTGTTTTTAGGAATCCGCTAGCTTAGCGCAGCTACTAGCTCTTAGCCGATTTAGCATGGTGGCTTCTCCTGTCTCTCCTGCACTTTTCTGCTCTGGGTGTGAAATGTTTAGTTATTCCTCGGCCTCCTTTAGCAGTAATGGTACTTGTAATAAGTGTAGCTTATTCGTAGCTTTGGAGGCCAGGCTGGGTGAACTGGAGACTCGGCTCCGCACCGTGGAAAATTCTACAGCTAGCCAGGCCCCTGTAGTCGGTGCGGACCAAGGTAGCTTAGCCGCCGTTAGTTTCCCTCTGGCAGATCCCGAGCAGCCGGGAAAGCAGGCCGACTGGGTGACTGTGAGGAGGAAGCGTAGCCCTAAACAGAAGCCCCGTGTACACCGCCAACCCGTTCACATTTCTAACCGTTTTTCCCCACTCGACGACACACCCGCCGAGGAACAAACTCTGGTTATTGGTGACTCTGTTTTGAGAAATGTGAAGTTAGCGACACCAGCAACCATAGTCAATTGTCTTCCGGAGGCCAGAGCAGGTGACATTGAAGGAAATTTGAAACTGCTGGCTAAGGCTAAGCATAAATTTGGTAAGATTGTAATTCACGTCGACAGTAATGACACCCGGTTACGCCAATCGGAGGTCACTAAAATTAACATTGAATTGGTGTGTAACTTTGCAAAAACAATGTCGGACTCTGTAGTTTTCTCTGGGCCCCTCCCCAATCGGACCGGGAGTGACATGTTTAGCCGCATGTTCTCCTTGAATTTCTAGCTGTCTGAGTGGTGTCCAAAAAATGAGGTGGGCTTCATAGATAATTGGCAAAGCTTCTGGGGAAAACCTGGTCTTGTTAGGAGAGACGGCATCCATCCCACTTTGGATGGAGCAGCTCTCATTTCTAGAAATCTGGCCAATTTTCTTAATTCCTCCAAACCGTGAATATCCAGGGTTGGGACCAGGAAGCAGAGTTGTAGTCTTACACACCTCTCTGCAGCTTCTCTCCCCCTGCCATCCCCTCATTACCACATCCCCGTAGAGACGGTGCCTGCTCCCAGACCACCAATAACCAGCAAAAATCTATTTAAGCATAAAAATTCAAAAAGAAAAAATAATATAGCACCTTCAACTGCACCACAGACTAAAACAGTTAAATGTGGTCTATTAAACATTAGGTCTCTCTCGTCTAAGTCCCTGTTAGTAAATGATATAATAATTGATCAACATATTGATTTATTCTGCCTTACAGAAACCTGGTTACAGCAGGACGAATATGTTAGTTTAAATGAGTCAACACCCCCGAGTCACACTAACTGCTAGAACGCTCGTAGCACAGGCCGAGGCGGAGGATTAGCAGCAATCTTCCATTCCAGCTTATTAATTAATCAAAAACCCAGACAGAGCTTTAATTCATTTGAAAGCTTGACTCTTAGTCTTGTCCATCCAAATTGGAAGACCCAAAAACCAGTTTTATTTGTTATTATCTATCATCCTCCTGGTCGTTACTGTGAGTTTCTCTGTGAATTTTCAGAACTTTTGTCTGACTTAGTGCTTAGCTCAGATAAGATAATTATAGTGGGCGATTTTAACATCCACACAGATGCTGAGAATGACAGCCTCAACACTGCATTTATTATTAGACTCAATTGGCTTTGCTCAAAAGGTAAATGAGTCCACCCACCACTTTAATCATATCTTAGATCTTGTTCTGACTTATGGTATGGAAATTGAAGACTTAACAGTATTCCCTGAAAACTCCCTTCTGTCTGATCATTTCTTAATAACATTTACATTTACTCTGATGGACTACCCAGCAGTGGGGAATAAGTTTCATTACAGTAGAAGTCTTTCAGAAAGCGCTGTAACTAGGTTTAAGGATATGTTTCCTTCTTTATGTTCCCTAATGCCATATACCAACACAGTGCAGAGTAGCTACCTAAACTCTGTAAGTGAGATAGAGTATCTTGTCAATAGTTTTACATCCTCATTGAAGACAACTTGGATGCTGTAGCTCCTCTGAAAAAGAGAGCTTTAAATCAGAAGTGCCTGACTCCGTGGTATAACTCGCAGCTTAAAGCAGATAACCCGTAAGTTGGAGAGGAAATGGCGTCTCACTAATTTAGAAGATCTTCACTTAGCCTGGAAAAAGAGTCTGTTGCTCTATAAAAAAAGCCCTCCGTAAAGCTAGGACATCTTACTACTCATCAATAATTGAAGAAAATAAGAACAACCCCAGGTTTCTTTTCAGCACTGTAGCCAGGCTGACAAAGAGTCAGAGCTCTATTGAGCCGAGTATTCCTTTAACTTTAACTAGTAATGACTTCATGACTTTCTTTGCTAATAAAATTTTAACTATTAGAGAAAAAATTACTCATAACCATCCCAAAGACGTATCGTTATCTTTGGCTGCTTTCAGTGATGCCGGTATTTGGTTAGACTCTTTCTCTCAGATTGCTCTGTCTGAGTTATTTTCATTAGTTACTTCATCCAAACCATCAACATATCTATTAGACCCCATTCCTACCAGGCTGCTCAAGGAAGCCCTACCATTATTTAATGCTTCGATCTTAAATATGATCAATCTATCTTTATTAGTTGGCTATGTACCACAGGCTTTTAAGGTGGCAGTAATTAAACCATTCCTTAAAAAGCCATCACTTGACCCAGCTATCTTAGCTAATTATAGGCCAATCTCCAACCTTCCTTTTCTCTCAAAAATTCTTGAAAGGGTAGTTGTAAAACAGCTAACTGATCATCTGCAGAGGAATGGTCTATTTGAAGAGTTTCAGTCAGGTTTTGAATTCATCATAGTACAGAAACAGCATTACTGAAGGTTACAAATGATCTTCTTATGGCCTCAGACAGTGGACTCATCTCTGTGCTTGTTCTGTTAGACCTCAGTGCTGCTTTTGATACTGTTGACCATAAAATGTTATTACAGAGATTAGAGCATGCCATAGGTATTAAAGGCACTGCGCTGCGGTGGTTTGAATCATATTTATCTAATAAATTACAATTTGTTCATGTAAATGGGGAATCTTCTTCACAGACTAAGGTTAATTATGGAGTTCCACAAGGTTCTGTGCTAGGACCAATTTTATTCACTTTATACATGCTTCCTTTAGGCAGTATTATTAGACGGCATTGCTTAAATTTTCATTGTTACGCAGATGATACCCAGCTTTATCTATCCATGAAGCCAGAGGACACACACCAATTAGCTAAACTGCAGGATTGTCTTACAGACATAAGGACATGGATGACCTCTAATTTCCTGCTGTTAAACTCAGATAAAACTGAAGTTATTGTACTTGGCCCCACAAATCTTAGAAACATGGTGTCTAACCAGATCCTTACTCTGGATGGCATTACCCTGACCTCTAGTAATACTGTGAGAAATCTTGGAGTCATTTTTGATCAGGATATGTCATTCAAAGCGCATATTAAACAAATATGTAAGACTGCTTTTTTGCATTTACGCAATATCTCTAAAATTAGAAAGGTCTTGTCTCAGGGTGATGCTGAAAAACTAATTCATGCATTTATTTCCTCTAGGCTGGACTATTGTAATTCATTATTATCAGGTTGTCCTAAAAGTTCGGGGACTAGAAGGAGAGAGCATATCTCACCCATATTGGCCTCTCTTCATTGGCTTCCTGTTAATTCTAGAATAGAATTTAAAATTCTTCTTCTTACTTATAAGGTTTTGAATAATCAGGTCCCTTCTTATCTTAGGGACCTCACAGTGCCATATCACCCCAATAGAGCGCTTCGCTCTCAGACTGCAGGCTTACGTGTAGTTCCTAGGGTTTGTAAGAGTAGAATGGGAGGCAGAGCCTTCAGCTTTCAGGCTCCTCTCCTGTGGAACCAGCTCCCAATTCAGATCAGGGAGACAGACACCCTCTCTACTTTTAAGATTAGGCTTAAAACTTTCCTTTTTGCTAAAGCTTATAGTTAGGGCTGGATCAGGTGATCCTGAACCATCCCTTAGTTATGCTGCTATAGACTTAGACTACTGGGGGGTTCCCATGATGCACTGAGTGTTTCTTTCTCTTTTTGCTCTGTATGCACCACTCTGCATTTAATCATTAGTGATTGATCTCTGCTCTCTTCCACAGCATGTCTTTTTCCTGGTTCTCTCCCTCAGCCCCAACCAGTCCCAGCAGAAGACTGCCCCTCCCTGAGCCTGGTTCTGCTGGAGGTTTCTTCCTGTTAAAAGGGAGTTTTTCCTTCCCACTGTCGCCAAGTGCTTGCTCACAGGGGGTCGTTTTGACCATTGGGGTTTTTACGTAATTATTGTATGGCCTTGCCTTACAATATAAAGCGCCTTGGGGCAACTGTTTGTTGTGATTTGGCGCTATATAAATAAAATTGAATTGAAATTGAATTGAATTTCAAATGGCAACTTTCTGGCTTTAAGAAACACTATAAGAAATCAGGAAAAAAAATTGTGGCAGTCAGTAACGGTTACTTTTTTAGACCAAGCAGAGGGAAAAAAATATGGAATCACTCAATTCTGAGGAAAAAATTATGGAATCATGAAAAACAAAAGAACGCTCCAACACATCACTAGTATTTTGTTGCACCACCTCTGGCTTTTCTAACAGCTTGCAGTCTCTGAGGCATGGACTTAATGAGTGACAAACAGTACTCTTCATCAATCTGGCTCCAACTTTCTCTGATTGCTGTTGCCAGATCAGCTTTGCAGGTTCGAGCCTTGTCATGGACCATTTTCTTCAACTTCCACCAAAGATTTTCAATTGGATTAAGATCCGGACTATTTGCAGGCCATGACATTACCCTATGTGTCTTTTTGCAAGGAATGTTTTCACAGTTTTTGCTCTATGGCAAGATGCATTATCATCTTGAGAAATGATTTCATCATCCCCAAACATCCTTTCAATTGATGGGATAAGAAAAGTGTCCAAAATATCAACGTAAACTTGTGCATTTATTGATGATGTAATGACAGCCATCTCCCCAGTGCCTTTACCTGACATGCAGCCCCATATTATCAATGACTGTGGAAATTTACATGTTCTCTTCAGGCAGTCATCTTTATAAATCTCATTGGAACGGCACCAAACAAAAGTTCCAGCATCATCACCTTGCCCAATGAAGATTCGAGATTCATCACTGAATATGACTTTCATCCAGTCATCCACAGTCCACGACTTCTTTTCCTTAGCCCATTGTAACCTTGTTATTTTTTTGTTTAGGTGTTAATGATGGCTTTCGTTTAGCTTTTCTGTATGTAAATCCCATTTCCTTTAGGCGGTTTCTTACAGTTCGGTCACAGACATTGACTCCAGTTTCCTCTCATTCGTTCCTCATTTGTTTTGTTGTGCATTTTCGATTTTTGAGACATATTGCTTTAAGTTTTCTGTCTTGACGCTTTGATGTCTTCCTTGGTCTACCAGTATGTTTGCCTTTAACAACCTTCCCATGTTGTTTGTATTTGGTCCAGAGTTTAGACACAGCTGACTGTGAACAACCAACATCTTTTGCAACATTGCGTGATGATTTACTCTCTTTTAAGAGTTTGATAATCCTCTCCTTTGTTTCAATTGACAGTCCACTTGGTGCAACAGTTCTCCAAGGTATGATCACTCCTTTTTAGATGCAGACTAACGAGCAGATCTGATTTGATGCAGGTGTTAGTTTTGGGGATGAAAATTTACAGGGTGATTCTATAATTTATTCCTCAGATTTGAGTGATTCCATATTTTTTTCCCCTCTGCTTGGTCTAAAAAGTAACTGGTACTGATTGCCACAATCTTTTTTCCTGATTTCTTATAGTGTTTCTTAAAGCCAGAAAGTTGTCATTTGAAATTACTTTAGTTTTGTGTCATGTCTGTGATCTGCTTTTTTCTACAAAATTAAACAACTGAATGAACATCCTCCGAGGTCGGTGATTCCATAATTATTGCCAGGGGTTAGTATGAAAACTGCTCAGTAACTATTTCTGTGATTCTACATAAAGATTCCTTGCATCAATCTCACGGCTGGACTGGGACTAAAATTCAGCCCTGGAAAATTCAGCCGCAGTCTCGCTTGAGAGCGGGCACTAAAGGGGTAAAATATGATGCATATGACGTAATTTATCTACTTCCGGGGAAAAAAACCACGGCATTTCGAGTTTTTGGACAAATTGCAAGGGAACAAAGTGAAAATGCAAAGAAAAGGTGACGATGTGGTGGAAAATGGACATGTGTTGTGGGTTGTTTATGACCCAGAGCTCAAACGTGTGGAGGCGGTTTGCAGCCAAGAGAACACGGCTGCTCTGGTTAGCTGTGTAGGCTAACACTTACCAACATGACGTCTCCCATTTGCCTCGTCTTCCCTTCTTCACTCGGAACCAAAAAACAAAACAAAAAACTTTTCGTGACTGCTTCGGTGACTGCAGCCCGTGTGAAGTTATGTTGTTTACATTGCACAATGGGAGCGGAGGTCAAATCCTACAATCAATCAATCAATCAATCAATCAATCAACATTTATTTATAAAGTGTTTTATAGCACCAGATGGTGACCAAAGTGTTTAACAGTAAAAACACAGATTCACAAAAATAAAACACACATACAATAAAATTTAAAACAGCACATAAAAACAGAACATGTCACCTCCTCACTAGCTGGTAAAAGCCAGTTTAAATAAATAAGTCTTTAACTTAGATTTAAAAAGTGCTCAGTCAGGCATAGTGTGTAAGTCCAGAGATAACTTGTTCCACAGTCTGGGTTCTGCTTCCGCAAAAGCACCATCACCCCAGAGTTTATATTTTGACCTCGGAACATCTAAGTACAGCTGACGCCCGTAATGTCCTACTGTATGTGATGAGAGTTACAATTTCAGTCACATAAGGAGGTGTGAGGCCAAAATAGCTTTAAAAAAACCCATTAAAATCTTAAAAATCAATTCTACAATGAACTGGAAGCCAGTGGAGTGAGTACAGTACAGGTGTAACATGCTTGTGTCTAAAAGTGTTTGTTAGAAGATGAGCAGCAGCATTCTGCACCAAGTGGAGATGTGCAGAGACGACTGATTAATGCCAGAATATAGTGCATTACAATAATCATTCTGGAGCTGATGAAAGCATGAATGACCCTCTGAAGATCACATCTAATGAGGAAGTGCTTTACTTTAGCCAGAAGATGAAGGTGAAAAAAACTTGCTTTGACAACAGAATTTATCTGTTGATCGAACCTCAAACTGTCAAATATCACAAACAAATTCTTGACAGCTGGTTTTACATAATAATGTCATATCACACAGGGTTCAAACGAGACTGCACTGCCTTCTTATTTAAGTGATTCCAAATTGGAATTAACAACCCAGTAATGCGGAATAAGTATGACCAAGATTACGTGGAAAACAATGAATCTGTGTGCAATCAGAACTTTGGCTAGTTGCCCTAAGTATGAAAAACCACATCACATTGTATCATGTGAGTTGGAAGTTTGTAGATCTGCAATTGTGTGTGGCATCCTTTGATGAAAAGATAAAATACTGGTTAAGTGGTTATTAATAAAATCAACTAATCAGTTAATCGGGATATGAATATGGAATTGTTTTCCAGTACTTCAGATAACTAGATTTAGTTGTAACGCACCACACTATGCAGTCTGCTATGAGGTGAGGGCATTGATTTGAATGTATATGGAGACGTCTTAGACCCATCTGGAATTGGACAGGTGGGGGGGGGGGGGGGGGGGGGGGTGACGTGCACCAGCAAAAAGAGTGGGCAGGTCGACCTTAATCTCTCCGCTAAGTGTGTTATTGGCTGTGTAGGGCTTCAGCAGGTCTTCATCTCAACCATAGATAGCTATTCTGAGGCAGCTAAGGTAGCACGGCAACGCAGTAAATTAACAGCTCAGTATGCACACGGAAATGTGACTGCTGCCGTCGACGTAACCGAGCCGATGAGGGTTTGTTGCAGGCGTGTTGAGCATTTAAACACGGGACAACCAGAGACCGTTTGGGCGTAGCAGTCGGCTCCTTTATTCCACATCCCCGCGCTAACCACACACACACACCTGCTGTCCTACGGTAACCCAAACATGCCAAAATTAAACCCCATACAACATGATGATATATAAAAGCAAAGTGTCAAAAAGTCTTATCGAGTGTTGTTAGAAGGAAAGGTGATGTAACTCAGTGGTAAACATACCACTGTCCCAGCTTTTATGAAACGTGTTACAGGCATCCATTTTCAAAATGAGCAAATATAAAAAATAATAAAGTAAAAAAATACAGTTTATCAGTTTGAACATTAAATATCTTGTCTTTGTGGTGTATTCAAAGTTTGACAAAGTTTTAATTCGGCACACAAAATATTCAAATAGAAAAAAATGAACAATTCCACAAACAAACACAGACAAAACTAGTGAGTCCGAAAGGGTGTGGGCTGAAGCAAAGCTTATTAGCGCCCACCCCTGCTAGTACAAGTCCAACAATTCTAATCAGTCATATTTACATAAATATAAATTCACTACTACATGTCGACTCACAGACATACACATCAATATACTATTCACTTATAATTATATTTATATAGTACCAGATCATAAGAAAGTCAAATCAAGGCACTTTACACCAGTAAGGACTAACCTTACCAACCCCCAGAGCAAGCACTAGGCAACTGTGGTGAGGAAAAACTCCCTATAAGGAAGAAACCTCAAGCAGACCAGGCTCTTGGGGGTGACCCTCTGCTTGGGCTGTGCCACATATACCTATATACATACGTATATACTTTACAAACATAAATATATACATACATATACACAGTCACTTATATACATATACACCTACCCATATCTATATATCTACATACGCATATACATACCCACACATTCAAATATACAATAAGTCCCACTTATAAATTGAACATTCCATATAAATCAAATTATATTTGCTTCTTTATGATACTTAGACATAATGTTCTTTTTGAGTAGTTTCTTAAATCTCACTAAGGTACTACTCATTCTAACCTCTGTTGAACATTTGTTCCATTTCCTCACCCCAACCACAGACACACAAAAACCCTTTACATTTGTTCTTACTGGTGGTTTCATAAAAATTGCACAACCTTTTAAACTATATCTGGATTCCCTCAATCGGAACAGACTCTGGACATGTCTCGGTAAGGCTTGGTTTTTCGCTCGAAATAAAGTTTGAATTGTAATGTAATCGACCAAATCAATGAATTTTAATAAATTTAAAGACACAAATAGAGAATGAGTTGGTTCACGATATTGTTTATTGCAGATGATTCGTATGGCTCGTTTTTGCAAAAGGAATATTGGATTGGTATTTGATTTGTAAGTGTTTCCCCATGACTCAACACAATATGTCATATATGGTACCATCAGAGAATGATATAAAGTAAGTAACCCTTCTTGCGGCAGTAGGTCTTTGGCTTTATACAAAATGGCTATAGTTTTTGACAATTTTGATTTCACATAATTTATATGTGGTTTCCAGCTAAGTTTATTATCAATTATAACACCTAAAAATTTATTCTCTGTTACTAACTCAATTTCCTTATTGTTTATAGTTAAATTTTTACATTTGGGTGCCTGTTTATTTCCAAATATAATACATTTAGTTTTCCCAAGGTTGAGTGACAACTTATTAGCGTCAAACCAAACCTTAAATTTTTCCAGTTCTTTCTCCACTATGTCCAGAAGCTGTTCAAGATTTTCACCGCTACAGAACACAGTTGTATCATCCGCAAAAAGGACACATCTCAGTGAACTCGACACCCAACTTATATCATTTATATAGATTATAAACAACAAAGGACCCAGCACTGAGCCCTGCGGCACCCCACATGTGACATCCCTGAGTTCAGAATTTGTATTATTGAATTGAACATACTGAAATCTGCCTTGTAAATAACTAGCTATCCATTCATATGCCAGACCTCTGATTCCATATTTCTGCAGTTTACTTAATAGTATTCCATGGTTAATTGTGTCAAACGCTTTCTGTAAAAAAAAAAAAACACCTATTGTGTATTGTTTATTGTCAATTGCAGTTGCTATACTTTCCACAAAGTCCATCAAAGCATGTGATGTAGTTCGAGACCTTCTGAATCCATATTGTTCTTCACAAATGATGTTATGCTTCAGTAAATAATCATTTAATCTTTTAGCAAATATTTTTTCCAAAATTTTGGAAAATTGTGGCAGGAGTGATATAGGTCTATAATTAGAAAATGTGTGTTTGTCACCAGTTTTAAACAGAGGAATTACTTTGGCTATTTTCATTTGAGAAGGAAATTTACCAGTACTTAGTGACATATTGCAAATATAATTGAACGGTTTTACTATACAATCAATAACTTTTTTTAATAAAGCCATATCCAAATTATTAAAATCAGTCGATTTCTTACTTTTTGAACCATGAACCAGATCAAGTATTTCCCTTTCATGAGTACCACCAATGAACATTGAAACAGATTTGTTAAACGTTGAATTATTTACCCAGAAGTTATTAGTTGATGAGTCAATCTTACTGGCAAGATTTTTACCCACATTAACGAAGTATTCATTAAAGTGTTCAGCAATAGACTCGTCGTTATCAATCGTGATGTAGTTGTTACTCTGAAAAAATGAAGGATAATCTCTAGTTACTCTATTCTTTTTTACTATTTCATTTAATATGTTCCATGTGTTTTTGATGTTATTTCTATTTTTGACAAGTAACTCATTATAATATGTTTTTTTTTACTGAGTCTCATGATATTGATTAACTTATTCTTATATGTTTTATACTTACTTTTCAGCTTCCTTAGTTCCTTAGTACGTTTTTCTTTTTACATGCCCTCTGAAGTCCCTTAGTTATCCATGGTTTGTTGCTATATTGATTTCTATATATTTTGTCAACAAATGGACAGTGTTTATTATACAAACTGGAAAAAATGGAAATGAAAGCATCATATGACCTGTCAACATCATCAACAAAAACATCTGACCAATTCTGACTTGATAAATCCTCCCTTAAATTATCAATTGTTTCAGGTGTTACTTTTCTACTCATGAATTTGATATTGCTTTGATACATACAACAACCCTCCAATTCAAAGACTGAGAAAACTGGCAAGTGATCACTGATATCACTGACCAGTAGTCCCCCACTAAGATTACCGGATATAACGTTAGTTAAAATATTGTCAATGAGAGTTGTTGAGTCCATAGTTATTCTGCTAGGATGAATGATGGTTGGAAACAGTCCTAAACAGTACAAGGTGTTTATAAATGAGGTAATTTGTGGATGATTGTGAGGGTTTAAAAAATCTATATTGAAATCTCCACAGACAAATAAATGCTTATTTCTGTTGATTTTGTTGTACATTCCTAAGATAATGTCTTCAAAGGTGTCAATATTTGTCCCAGGAGCTCTGTAAATGCAACTAACAACTATGTTTTTGGAGTTTATAGATGTCATTTCTATGGTAACACATTCCATGATGTTGTCCACTGTAAATGACATGTTGTTAATGAGTTTACACTTATAATCTGACCTTACAAACAATGCAACGCCTCCGCCCCTTCTCGTCTGCCTATTAACCAGGAACAATTCATAACCATCAAGATATACCAGATCTTTATTATCCTCATTTAACCATGTTTCTGAAATTGCAATAACTGAAAAACGTTTTTTGGATGTTTTCAAACAATCATTAATAGTGGACAGATTACGAGAAAGACTTCTGCTGTTGAAATGTATAATTGAAAAATTTTCATCATTGATTTTATAATTTTTGAATTGTTCTTCTGTAAAATATTTGCACTGTCTCACAATATTCTCACTGAAAAAGGTATCAGGATCATTTTCAGATTCGAAGGGGTGGTTAGCAGAGTTATTATAATTAAATGTATCTAGACAGAGCTCCTGGGCAGAAATAAACGGATCATTATCCTTAGTCATTATGTCTCTCTTGTCTCCGGGTGTAGATGATGTGGATGAGTGGGTTGCTCCAGTCTGCATCATGGTGCTGTGATGTGTTTGAGTCCTCATACCTATTGTTCATATTTGTCCAGCTCCTCGATGTTCCTTATTGCCATGACTTTTGCTTGTTCTGGTGATCCGTTCAGTTTGATGAATATTTTACAGTTTGAAGTCCATGTGTGCTGGATTTTTCCCTGTTTCTTTAAGAAGCGTGCTTTCCTGGCGATGTCGGCATTCCATTTGGTGAGATGTTCATTGATGAATACGTTTGTCCCTTTCAGTTTTCTTCCTTGTTTTAACAGTGCTGTTTTGTGTTTTCTGTTGATGAATCTCATGATGACGGTTCGTTTATCACCGTCATTTCTCCGGGGCAGAGGGTGGCACGCTTCAATGTTATTTAAATCCATTTCTATACCTTTAGATAGGAGGAAATCAGCAACCTGTTTTTCCACAGAGCTGACCTCCTGTTCACTGGGCTCCCCTCCGCTCTCATCTGTTACCGCCCGTGCGTAGGACCGTGGTTTGATGTGAAGACCTGTGATGATGACGTCGTTAATTCTGGTGTACTGCTCCAATTCAGCCACTCTATTTTCCAGCTGCACCAGATGCCGGTCTTTCTCGGCGTTCTGGAGCCGTAATGCCTTCACCTCCTCCACCAGATCCATGATTGATTTCTGTTGCTGCTTCACAACAGAAATCTCCTCTGATAGAAAGTCCAGAGATTTTTTAATATCGTCACCTTCCTCCGCTGTCAGAACCTTCTTAGGCCCCATGGTCGGCTTATGAGCAGCTTGTCGATCGCCGATGTTAACAGCCTGCGTTGTTTGTCACCGGGATGGATCTGCACTGCGCTGGTGCCGCGCGGCCTCGGTGTTTCCGCGCTGATGGATCCGCGGTGGCTGCACGAGGCCTCGGGGAAGCGGCACTCGTGACGCGCGGCTCTAATGACGCAGCGCGCGGCCTCAGTGAATTCACCACGTTGGGCCTCGGACATTGTTGTTGTCCAGTCGCGGGGCTAAGTTGCCGGTTGAGGTGGTATTCCCACTGTCCGGGTTGGCAAACACCGGCGTGGCAGATGGCAACTACAAACACCACCTCTGAAAACTCAGGTACAAACTTTTTGCAGCTCGCTCTGACGACACGCAGCTCTGACTGACTGTGACTGACGCAGCTCCGATATTCAACTGAATATAGGTTGAAGAGGATTTGAAAATCATTGTATTCTGTTTTTATTTACATTTTACACAACGTCCCAACTTCATTGGAATTGGGGTTGTAGTTCTCCTGGCAGAGATTTTAATAATGAGTCATTTGAAAACCATAAACTACAAACGTACTTATGAAATAAACAGCAGGTTTCACAAAACTGTCACTGAGGTTGACTGGGTTTGTTTGTTTGTTTGTTTGTGGCAATGACAGATAAATAAATAAATGATAACGTGGTCGCTCGGGGTTTCTTTACCTGCACATCATCAGGAACACATCGCTGGAAATAAAGGACAATGTGGACACGCTGCTGAAGGATCTGCTTCCAGCAGAGGACTCGATGTTGGACCTGGAAGGCAATCTGCTGGAGAGCCTGAACAAAGTAGAAAACCTCAACAAAAGCCTCACTAAGGTAGGAAAAAGACTTACTGCACCTTTTATTATCTCAACCATAAGGTGAAAACCAACTCTTGAATCTTGCTCTGATTCTGATTCTAAACTGGGTGTCTCTGAACCAGCAGTGAGTGATCCAGAGAGATGGTTCACTTGTCAAAATATGTCTTTGTTCCCTGCCTTCGTGCTCCTGATAACTTTCCACAGGCTGTGTGCAGGCCCACCAAAGATGCACCACTGGTGGACCGCTTGGAAATCTTGGTTTAGGCCATTGATGAGTGACCTTGACCTAAATTCTAAGGTCAGATTAGATTAGATAGAACTTTATTAATCCCTTGGATAGACTCCCTCAGGAAAACTGAGGTTCAAGCAGCACTGGACAGAAGCACACAGAGTATCAAAAGTAGAAGCAAGAAACAATTTGCAAAAAGGAAATACAGACTGGATCTGATGACCTCTAATTTCCTGCTTTTAAACTCAGATAAAACTGAAGTTATTGTACTTGGCCCCACAAATCTTAGAAGCATGGTGTCTAACCAGATCGTTACTCTGGATGGCATTTCCCTGATCTCTAGTAATACTGTGAGAAATCTTGGAGTCATTTTTGATCAGGATATGTCATTCAAAGCGCATATTAAACAAATATGTAGGACTGCTTTTTTGCATTTACGCAATATCTCTAAAATCAGAAAGGTCTTGTCTCAGAGTGATGCTGAAAAACTAATTCATGCATTTATTTCCTCTAGGCTGGACTATTGTAATTCATTATTATCAGGTTGTCCTAAAAGTTCCCTAAAAAGCCTTCAGTTGGTTCAGAATGCTGCAGCTAGAGTACTGACGGGGACTAGCAGGAGAGAGCATATCTCACCCGTGTTGGCCTCCCTTCATTGGCTTCCTGTTAATGCTAGAATAGAATTTAAAATACTTCTTCTTACTTATAAGGTTTTGAATAATCAGGTCCCATCTTATCTTAGGGACCTCGTAGTACCATATTACCCCATTAGAGCGCTTCGCTCTCAGACTGCGGGCTTACTTGTAGTTCCTAGGGTTTGTAAGAGTAGAATGGGAGGCAGAGCCTTCAGCTTTCAGGCTCCTCTCCTGTGGAACCAGCTCCCAATTCAGATCAGGGAGACAGATACCCTCTCTACTTTTAAGATTAGGCTTAAAACTTTCCTTTTCGCTAAGGCTTATAGTTAGGGCTGGATCGGGTGACCCTGGACCATCCCTTGGTTATGTTGCTTTAGACGTAGACTGTGGGGGGGTTCCCATGATGCACTGTTTCTTTCTGTTTTTGCTCCGTATGCATCACTCTGCATTTAATCATTAGTGATCGATCTCTTTTTCCTGGTTCTTTCCCTCAGCCCCAACCAGTCTCAGCAGAAGACTGCCCCTCCCTGAGCCTGGTTCTGCTGGAGGTTTCTTCCTGTTAAAAGGGAGTTTTTCCTTCCCACTGTGGCCAAGTGCTTGCTCATAGGGGGTCGTTTTGACCGTTGGGGTTTTTCATAATTATTGTATGGCCTTGCCTTGCAATGTGGAGCGCCTTGGGGCAACTGTTTGTTGTGATTTGGCGCTATATAAGAAAAAAGTTGATTGATTGATTGATCTGGACTTCCCAAAGTCAATGACCAGCTCCTTTGTCTTTGAGGTTTTGAGCTGTAGATGGTTTGTGTGGCACCAGGCAGCAAAGTCCTTTACTAGGCTCCTGTCATCTGCAAACTTCTGGATGTGACACAGCTCATAGTTTTAACAGAGGTCAGAGATGTACAGGGTGATGAGAAGAGGGGCCAGCACCATGCCCTGGGGTGCTCCGGTGCTGCTGATCACAGTGTCACACGTGGTGTCCCTCAGCCTGACATACTGTGGCCTGTCGGTGAGGTAGCTGGAGATCCAAGTGACCAGGCAGGGGTCCACTCACATCCTGTTCAGTCTGTCCTGAAGCACAAGGGCCTGGATGGTGTTGAAGACACTCGAGAAGTCCAGGAAGAGAATCCTCACTGTGCCGCTTGGCTTATCCAGGTGTGAGTGGATTCAGTGTAGCAGGTAGAGGACAGCATCCTCCACACCAACACCTGCCCGGTATGAAAACTGCAGACAGTCCTGGGCATGTTGCACCTGGGCTTTGAGGAAGTTGGATGGATGGACGGACAGATGGACGGACCCAAGGCCTTCGCAATACCCGATGACCATATTTTTGCCTCGGGTAAATATGACTTTTGTCAGATAAAAAACAAACCCAATCTGAAGGTAGTTCCTTCACCATGTGACTGGGGCTTCTACGAAGCTAGCCACTGTCACAGACCACTTCCTGCTTCTTGCACAAGAGTCTTTCACAATAAGAGCACAGGGTTGGGTCAGTGCTCCTGACCATCATGATGTGATGAGTTTGGTACCTCTGTTGCATCTTTTTGTGACAGGTAGGGAGAAGCTTTTTTTTTTCCTCTCAACTGCACCGTTTCTCTTTGGCAGTGTGTCAGCTTCACTCCTGCATCATCATGGAACATCCATCTGTGTTTTGGTTATGGATAGAAGTAAGATAAGCATTTCCCCACTCATCCCGACTGTCCGATTGATGTTTTGACAAAATAAGTGACTTGTGTCAAAATGTGAGGACATGGGTGTGAGACTGAGTGTGTCCGTCCTCTCCTCGCTGAGGTCCACCTGTACAGGCGACCTGTGTAGGTCTTCTCTCATAAGTATATAGTACACAGCATGTTTGTATGTGTAGAACGCTCATCCTCTGAGGATCTTCTGGAGATACGTGATGTTGCAGACGTACAGCCCACTGAGACGGTTGATGATTTTTGGGCTGAATGAATAAAATGCAATTGAATTCTCTTTTTTCCCCCTGAATCCTTTGACATGTTGTATCTTCTCTTATTTGATTTCATTGTATTTCTTATCCTCCTTCTCCTCAATTTTCTTCTCCTTTCATTCAGACGAAGGACCAGCTGGACCCAGCACAAAAGGCCCTGGATGATTTATTGACACTTTTGAGTCCAATGACTCCCCAACTGGACAAACTCAAGGAGGTGCTGATGGAGCGAGACGAACAAGCTGACAATGCAACGGACCAAGCAGACAAAGCTGATAAAGAAGCAGCTGCTGCGAAAAAGGTAGGAGACGTTCTGAAACGGTCCAGGTGGCATCAAAACAAGAACACACATTTAATTTTAATCCTCTTATTTTGTGCTTCGTCTTTCCCTTTTAGCTTATCTTTACGTTAAGTGGCACCACTGTAGTTTTCTTTCTTCATCTTGGGCCTGTTCTTTGGTCACAGCATGTTCTCCTTCGCGACAGTCACGGCCTTCTGTTCTGTTCTTCCTGGTGTTAGTGCTCCCTCATCTTCCTACTGACCTCTTCTTAGACCTTCAGCTGCTACAGTTGTTGCTGTGCACAGATTCTCCATTCACAACCACAGAGGTCTGTAACTTCTTCTGGATTGTCTGGGTGTCTTGGTGGCTTTCCTCACTCTTCTCACTCAGTTTTTGAGAACTGTCTCCTGCTGTGTAGTTTATATCTGATCGTGCTGTGTTTGTGTGGTGTAGGACCTCTTGGCTCTGGAGAAGGAGCTGGATCGTCTGAAGGCAGCGGACAGCAGTGGACCTGGGGATGGCTCTGACTCGTTGGGCGAGCGTCTGGCTCGGCTGCAGCAGGATGCTGAAGCTGCGGTTAACACCACTGCAGATATGATGAATGCTCTGGAAGGTGATGCACCCCTGTTCCAGCACAACTGTCTTCTTAAAAAAACACAGGACCCACACACACACTACCAGCCAGGAGAAGACTTTTGTAGTTTGGTGTTCATTTAATCTTTTGCTGTATTGCATCATGAAAGAAATCAGGTCTAACTTTTGGTCATGTCAATGTGTTTGCTCCAGGATTTAGAGGATTTGCCACCTGAATGTCTCGGATGATCCACAGGGTTGGTTATAAAATGCAGGTTTTTTACAACCCCAATTCCAATGAAGTTGGGACGTTGTGTAAAATGTAAATAAAAACAGAATACGATTTTCAAATCCTCTTCAACCTATATTCAATTGAATACACCACAAAGACAAGATATTTAATGTTCAAACTGATAAACTTTATTGTTTTTTGCTTGCTTGCCTCTACTGGTGGTTGGCTCTCACTGCGGTATTGTATCACTTCCTGTTCCGGAGCACAGCTGTGTTTTTCTGTATCTGTTAGCTGTTTAATCTGCGCAGTTAGATTGATCTAGTTATCTAGATTACGATTTGTTTCCCAGTGTAATCTTTACGTGCCTTAACTAAAGCACTCCTTCTGCTGAATCACCTCTAAATTATTTACACATTATTCACTTTGCGTGTTTTTAGGAATCCGCTAGCTTAGCGTAGCTACTAGCTCTTAGCCGATTTAGCATGGCGGCTTCTCCTGTCTCTCCCGCACTTTTCTGCTCTGGGTGTGAAATGTTTAGTTATTCCTCGGCCTCCTTTAGCAGTAATGGTACTTGTAATAAGTGTAGCTTATTCGTAGCTTTGGAGGCCAGGCTGGGCGAATTGGAGACTTGGCTCCGCACCGTGGAAAATTCTACAGCTAGCCAGGCCCCTGTAGTCGGTGCGGACCAAGGTAGCTTAGCCGCCGTTAGTTCCCCCCTGGCAGATCCCGAGCAGCCGGGAAAGCAGGCTGACTGGGTGACTGTGAGGAGGAAGCGTAGTCCTAAACAGAAGCCCCGTGTACACCGCCAACCCGTTCACATCTCTAACCGTTTTTCCCCACTCGACGACACACCCGCCGAGGATCAAACTCTGGTTATTGGCGACTCTGTTTTGAGAAATGTGAAGTTAGCGACACCAGCAACCATAGTCAATTGTCTTCCGGGGGCCAGAGCAGGCGACATTGAAGGAAATTTGAAACTGCTGGTTAAGGCTAAGCGTAAATTTGGTAAGATTGTAATTCACGTCGGCAGTAATGACACCCGGTTACGCCAATCGGAGGTCACTAAAATTAACATTAAATCGGTGTGTAACTTTGCAAAAACAATGTCGGACTCTGTAGTTTTCTCTGGGCCCCTCCCCAATCAGACCGGGAGTGACATGTTTAGCCGCATGTTCTCCTTGAATTGCTGGCTGTCTGAGTGGTGTCCAAAAAATGAGGTGGGCTTCATAGATAATTGGCAAAGCTTCTGGGGAAAACCTGGTCTTGTTAGGAGAGACGGCATCCATCCCACTTTGGATGGAGCAGCTCTCATTTCTAGAAATCTGGCTAATTTTCTTAAATCCTCCAAACCGTGACTTTCCAGGGTTGGGACCAGGAAGCAGAGTTGTAGTCTTACACACCTCTCTGCAGCTTCTCTCCCCCTGCCATCCCCTCATTACCCCATCCCCGTAGAGACGGTGCCTGCTCCCAGACTACCAATAACCAGCAAAAATCTATTTAAGCATAAAAATTAAAAAAAATAAAATAATATAGCACCTTCAACTGCACCACAGACTAAAACAGTTAAATGTGGTCTATTAAACATTAGGTCTCTCTCTTCTAAGTCCCTGTTGGTAAATGATATAATAATTGATCAACATATTGATTTATTCTGCCTAACAGAAACCTGGTTACAGCAGGATGAATATGTTAGTTTAAATGAGTCAACACCCCCGAGTCACACTAACTGTCAGAATGCTCGTAGCACGGGCCGGGGCGGTGGATTAGCAGCAATCTTCCATTCCAGCTTATTAATTAATCAAAAACCCAGACAGAGCTTTAATTCATTTGAAAGCTTGTCTCTTAGTCTTGTCCATCCAAATTGGAAGTCCCAAAAACCAGTTTTATTTGTTATTATCTATCGTCCACCTGGTCGTTACTGTGAGTTTGTCTGTGAATTTTCAGACCTTTTGTCTGACTTAGTGCTTAGCTCAGATAAGATAATTATAGTGGGCGATTTTAACATCCACACAGATGCTGAGAATGACAGCCTCAACACTGCATTTAATCTATTATTAGACTCTATTGGCTTTGCTCAAAAAGTAAATGAGTCCACCCACCACTTTAATCATATCTTAGATCTTGTTCTGACTTATGGTATGGAAATAGAAGACTTAACAGTATTCCCTGAAAACTCCCTTCTGTCTGATCATTTTTTAATAACATTTACATTTACTCTGATGGACTACCCAGCAGTAGGGAATAAGTTTCATTACACTAGAAGTCTTTCAGAAAGCGCTGTAACTAGGTTTAAGGATATGATTCCTTCTTTATGTTCTCTAATGCCATATAACAACACAGTGCAGAGTAGCTACCTAAACTCTGTAAGGGAGATAGAGTATCTCGTCAATAGTTTTACATCCTCATTGAAGACAGCTTTGGATGCTGTAGCTCCTCTGAAAAAGAGAGCTTTAAATCAGAAGTGTCTGACTCCATGGTATAACTCTCAAACTCGTAGCTTAAAGCAGATAACCCGTAAGTTGGAGAGGAAATGGTGTCTCACTAATTTAGAAGATCTTCACTTAGCCTGGAAAAAGAGTCTGTTGCTCTATAAAAAAGCCCTCCGTAAAGCTAGGACATCTTTCTACTCATCACTAATTGAAGAAAATAAGAACAACCCCAGGTTTCTTTTCAGCACTGTAGCCAGGCTGACAGAGAGTCAGAGCTCTATTGAGCTGAGTATTCCATTAACTTTAACTAGTAATGAGTTCATGACTTTCTTTGCTAACAAAATTTTAACTATTAGAGAAAAAATTACTCATAACCATCCCAAAGACATATCGTTATCTTTGGCTGCTTTCAGTGATGCCGGTATTTGGTTAGACTCTTTCTCTCCGATTGTTCTGTCTGAGTTATTTTCATTAGTTACTTCATCCAAACCATCAACATGTTTATTAGACCCCATTCCTACCAGGCTGCTCAAGGAAGCCCTACCATTATTTAATGCTTCGATCTTAAATATGATCAATCTATCTTTGTTAGTTGGCTATGTACCACAGGCTTTTAAGGTGGCAGTAATTAAACCATTACTTAAAAAGCCATCACTTGACCCAGCTATCTTAGCTAATTATAGGCCAATCTCCAACCTTCCTTTTCTCTCAAAAATTCTTGAAAGGGTAGTTGTAAAACAGCTAACTGATCATCTGCAGAGGAATGGTCTATTTGAAGAGTTTCAGTCAGGTTTTAGAATTCATCATAGTACAGAAACAGCATTAGTGAAGGTTACAAATGATCTTCTTATGGCCTCGGACAGTGGACTCATCTCTGTGCTTGTTCTGTTAGACCTCAGTGCTGCTTTTGATACTGTTGACCATAAAATTTTATTACAGAGATTAGAGCATGCCATAGGTATTAAAGGCACTGCGCTGCGGTGGTTTGAATCATATTTGTCTAATAGATTACAATTTGTTCATGTAAATGGGGAATCTTCTTCACAGACTAAGGTTAATTATGGAGTTCCACAAGGTTCTGTGCTAGGACCAATTTTATTCACTTTATATATGCTTCCCTTAGGCAGTATTATTAGACGGTATTGCTTAAATTTTCATTGTTACGCAGATGATACCCAGCTTTATCTATCCATGAAGCCAGACGACACACACCAATTAGCTAAACTGCAGGATTGTCTTACAGACATAAAGACATGGATGACCTCTAATTTCCTGCTTTTAAACTCAGATAAAACTGAAGTTATTGTACTTGGCCCCACAAATCTTAGAAACATGGTGTCTAACCAGATCCTTACTGTGGATGGCATTACCCTGACCTCTAGTAATACTGTGAGAAATCTTGGAGTCATTTTTGATCAGGATATGTCATTCAAAGCGCATATTAAACAAATATGTAGGACTGCTTTTTTGCATTTACGCAATATCTCTAAAATCAGAAAGGTCTTGTCTCAGAGTGATGCTGAAAAACTAATTCATGCATTTATTTCCTCTAGGCTGGACTATTGTAATTCATTATTATCAGGTTGTCCTAAAAGTTCCCTAAAAAGCCTTCAGTTAATTCAAAATGCTGCAGCTAGAGTGCTGACGGGGACTAGAAGGAGAGAGCATATCTCACCCATATTGGCCTCTCTTCATTGGCTTCCTGTTAATTCTAGAATAGAATTTAAAATTCTTCTTCTTACTTATAAGGTTTTGAATAATCAGGTCCCATCTTATCTTAGGGACCTCGTAGTACCATATCACCCCAATAGAGCGCTTCGCTCTCAGACTGCAGGCTTACTTGTAGTTCCTAGGGTTTGTAAGAGTAGAATGGGAGGCAGAGCCTTCAGCTTTCAGGCTCCTCTCCTGTGGAACCAGCTCCCAATTCAGATCAGGGAGACAGACACCCTCTCTACTTTTAAGATTAGGCTTAAAACTTTCCTTTTTGCTAAAGCTTATAGTTAGGGCTGGATCAGGTGACCCTGAACCATCCCTTAGTTATGCTGCTATAGACGTAGACTGCTGGGGGGTTCCCATGATGCACTGTTTCTTTCTCTTTTTGCTCTGTATGCACCACTCTGCATTTAATCATTAGTGATCGATCTCTGCTCCCCTCCACAGCATGTCTTTTTCCTGGTTCTCTCCCTCAGCCCCAACCAGTCCCAGCAGAAGACTGCCCCTCCCTGAGCCTGGTTCTGCTGGAGGTTTCTTCCTGTTAAAAGGGAGTTTTTCCTCCCCACTGTAGCCAAGTGCTTGCTCACAGGGGGTCGTTTTGACCGTTGGGGTTTTACATCATTATTGTATGGCCTTGCCTTACAATATAAAGCGCCTTGGGGCAACTGTTTGTTGTGATTTGGCGCTATATAAAAAAAAAAAATTGAATTGAATTGAATTTTTGTGCAAATATTTGCTCTTTTTGAAATGATACCTGCAACAGGTTTCAAAAAAGCTGGGACAGTGATATGTTTACCACTGTGTTACATCACCTTTCCTTCGAACAACACTCAATAAGCATTTGGCAATTGAGGACACTAATTGTTGAAGCTTTGTAGGTGGAATTCTTTCCCATTCTTGCTTGTTCAACAGTCTCCGTTGTCGTATTTTGCGCTTCATAATGCGCCACACATTTTCAACGGGCTACAGGTCTGGACTGCAGGCAGGCCAGTCTAGTACCAGCACTCTTTTACTACGAAGCCACGCTGTTGTAACACATGCAGAATGTAGCTTGGCATTGTCTTGCTGAAATAAGCAGGGACGTCCCTGAAAAAGACGTTGCTTGGATGGCAGCATGTTTTGCTGCAAAACCTGAATGTACCTTTCAACATTGATGGTGCCATCACAGATGTGTAAGTTGTCCATGATTTCCAAAAACAATTTGAAATGTGGACTCATCAGACCACAGCACACTTTTTCCACTTTGTGTCTGTCCATTTCAAATGAGCTCAGGCCCAAAGAAGGCGGCGGTGTTTCTGGATGTTGTTGATGTATGGCTTTCTCTTTGCATCGTAGAGTTTTAACTTGCACTTGTAGATGTAGTGATGAACTGTGTTAACTGACAATGGTTTTCTGAAGTGTTCCTGAGCTCACACGGTAAGATCCTTTACACAATGATGTCGGTTTTTAATGCAGTGCCGCCTGAGGGATCGAAGGTCACGGGCATTCAATGTTGGTTTTCAGCCTTGCTGCTTACGTGTAGAAAGTTCTCCAGATTCTCTGAATTTTCTGATTATATTATGTAGAGTTTATCAGTTTGAACATTAAATGTCTTGTCTTTGTGGTGTATTCAACTGAATATAGGTTGAAGAGGATTTGCAAATCATTGTATTCTGGTTTTATTTATATTTTACACAACGTCCCAACTTCATTGGAATTGGGGTTGTAAATTGACTGTTGCCAGCAGTAGCGGTTAAACATTGAATTCCTCCCCGGGTGAGACCCTGCCCGGGGTGGCACATGCAGGCACACAAAAAAATGTCAGATTCACGTCACTTCAGCTAATATTATGAACGGAGCTCAAGTTCTAAACCCTCCATTACAAATAGGCAGATGGTCCTTTCTGAGAATTATTTTTTCCACCAGTGGACAGTTTGTCCTCTCTGGTGAGATTCAAACCCGTTCTTACACCCTGTCTGTCCGCTTTCAAAGGTCTTTTAGTTTATAAACTGGCTGCCTGCCTCCACCTTCCTTTGTTTGGGTGCTGCATAATCTGCAGAGAAATGTGGTGCAGAGTTGTCATTCTGGTTCTGTGCTGCGTCCTAAGTGCACGTCGCCCTGCCAGAGGAGACGCTGCTGAGCCGAACAGCAGAATCTTGCCGAGCAGACCAGGATGGTCCATCCAGAGCGGAGCAGAGCACATGGGGAGGAAACCGCGCATGGAACCTCTCACACACTGCTTCTCTTCTGTGCACCTCTCAGGAAGCACGAGTGCCTGTAGAAGCAGTGAGCGCTAGTTTACCAATTACACAGTGATATGATCACCACTTTGCAGCGCAGATATGTACTGCGCCCATACAACAAGCCACTACTGCTAGTCAGACTGGTCCAACACATGAGACCAGTCCAACAGGTCAGAGTGTGGTCAGTCTGGTCCAACAGGTCAGACTGTGGCCAGTCTGGTCCAACAGATGAGACCAGTCCAACAGGTCAGACTGTGGTCAGTCTGGTACAACAGATGAGACCAGTCCAACAGGTCAGACTGTGGTCAGTCCGGTCCAACAGGTCACACTGTGGTCAGTCCGGTCCAACAGATGAGACCAGTCCCAACAGGTCAGAGTGTGTTCAGTCTGGTCTAACAGGTCAGAGTGTGTTCAGTCTGGTCTAACAGGTCAGAGTGTGGTCAGTCTGGTCCAACAGGACAAATAGCAGTGCCATGTTCTAAATAATCATGGTTATGGGTGTGACAGAGCTTCACAGCACAGTAGTCCTGACGTTATCTCACCTGCTCTGCCGTGTTGTTCCCGATTGTTCTGTTTTGTCTCAACAGAGTCAGTCCAGTGTTTGTGGACGTTATTAAACACGTCTAATTTGGGTTTTCGTGTAAATGCAGAACTCAGGGTTTTGGGTCTGGTCTCAGATGAGGTGGGCTGTCGTGGCTTCACATGACGATTGTTCTTGATGTTTCAGGTAAGGCTGACTCTCTGAAGTCACTGCAGGACGAGATTTTGAAAAAGTCAATCATGGTTCCAGGACTCGAAGCCAGGCTCCAAGAACTCATTGCTGAACTCCACAAGAGACTCCACACGTTCAACACCTGCCTGGCCTGAAAACCACCAGTCAGCACCAGGATCGGCACGTGCACGCTTCCTGCACAGTTTGACCATGTCTGCATGTCCATCATCAGCCTTCAGGCACCCCCCCAAACCATGTTCTATTTAATGTTACACAGAAATGAAATTACTGTCAGTCAAATGTTTTGAGAGTTGATGATATGATTGGATCATTTGAAAGTGGGCGGGAGTAGTGAGTCAGCAGAGGCACAGGTGAGGTGTCATTGGTTAATCATCATCATCATCATCATCATCTTCATCATTGCCCCCGACAAGTTTAAGAACAGATGTTAGATTCCAGTGGGACAAAGAATGCAGAGACTTCTGATGTGTGATGCTGCAAAAAGCCAAGAAAAAGTCAAAAACACACAACAGACACAAAGTGAAAAACAACCTTCTGTGGATTGACAGATAAATGTTTCATGTTTGTATGTGGGAGTGCAGCCTGTGGCTTTAGAATAACACTCAACATTATTTATCTTCTTCTTCTTTGAGGTTTATTGTATGTAGTTTAATAAGAAATGGTCAAAACTTTGGTGTACTGGACATCGACACTGGACTGGAACTAAGAACTGGACACCGAACACGAAACGACAAAACCACCAAATCAAATCCGTCTGAGTTTGTTTGAAAAACCACACATGATGAGGTTGTCTCTTTTTTTCAGATAATGTCAGTTTACTTGAAGATAACCAGTGGAGCAAAACTGTAACTTTACGTAAACATCCTAAATCCCAGAGCTCAGCTCGCACTAACGTTATGTGATGCTAGCCAGTTTTCATGCTAACATTCTTTTAGCATTGTGTTTTGTGGTGCTGTGATCATAATAAAGTATATTTTATTAAGCAAACCACATTTTGCAAATGTTATGACTAAAGAAATCTACTGAAGTAGTTGGCAGTTGTTATTTTGGTGCTGTTAGAGGATTACATTCATCGGATCACCAACCGATCCATATATTTCAATAAAATGTCTGAATTCCTCACAAAGAACACACCTGTGGAGTGCTCTCGTACCACCTTAATCCCGCTTGTCAAACACCAGGGTGAAATGTATGAAAATAGAACTGGAATATACAACTGTGCAGATATGGAGTTTAATCCCACTTGTCAAACACAACCGTAAAATTGACAAAAAGCAGCGTGTTTCCCTGTGGGGATCCACGGGCTCTAGATTGGGTCGTGCTTATAAAATAGGCAGCTGACATTTTTCAAGGGTGGTAATAAATTATGCAAAGTTTCTAGTATGATTTTAACTGAACTTGCAGGAAATTAAATGAAAAACGTTTTGTGAATAATTGTATTTATTATTTGGTACATTTAGTTGATGTCATGTTTTACAACGAGAAGGTGATTTCCTTCGTTCAGAGCTCGTCTGGTTACCAGGGACTGGTTAATATCAACATCCATTCTTCACTGTTGTTGCCTAATATCCCTAAATTCTCCCCAAAAAATTAGTCCTATCCACTTTCCGTTTCAGTGGCGTTCATGTGTGACCCAAAATATATAAGCAGACAAAACAGCAAACATCAGCTGTCACAGTTTCTCCATGATTGAAGTTACACACATGCACACACTTTTAATATGTACATATACCTGAATTTACATACTAGCAAATACGTAGCTTAATCCTGCTCATCAAACACAACCATGAAATATATAAAATTATGTCCGGAATTTACGGCCCCACAGATACAGAGCTTAAACACGACAGTGAAATATATAAAAATGTACACAGAATTTATGACGTGGTACACAGGAGGATTTTCTTTCACTAAAAGATCAAATCTAGGCTTGCATGTTAGGTGCACCTTCTGGCAAACTGTAGCTGAACTTTGAGGTCTTCTTTTTAAGAAAATCCTCCTCTGTACCACTTCATCATGAAGATGGATAACTGGAGATACAAAATGCAAAACATGCACCGTGCACAATTTCTCCAGTCACAGCCACAGAAGCCTGTAACTTCTTCTGGGTGTCTTGGTGGCTTTCCTCACTCTTATCCTTTTTGCACAGTCACTCAGGTTTGGAGATAGACAGACAGACAGACAGACAGAGACTTTATTTGCATTTGTACTTGCGTGCAAGGTTTGGGTACACTGTAATTCTTGAGCAGAGCTTTCAAGTAATTAAATATAAATGTGTAAAAGAATAAAAAGGTCACCCGGTGCACAGGCACAGGACAGGACCAGGGTAATGGTATAGTTCACAGCAGTTTCTGCACACTTGTATTCCAAACATAGTGGATATTGCACAGATAATAAAGTGTACGAGGTCTGTTAGAAAAGTATCCGACCTTTTTATTTTTTTCAAAAACTATATGTATTTGAATCATGTGCGCTTGCATCAGACAAGCTTGAACCTTCGTGCGCATGTGTGAGTTTTTTCACGCCTGTCGGTTGCGTCATTCGCCTGTGGGCAGGCTTTGAGTGAGCACTGGTCCAGCCCCCTTATTGTTTAGGAATGGCAGAGCGACTGCCACTTTGTTCCATGAAAATTTTTTCAGAAACTCTGCCAGGCAGCCAGATGGAAACCATTTGGAAGATTCAGATGGCTTTCGGTGAAGATTCTATCGGTATCACATGGATTAAGGACCATTAAAATTGGATTAAAAACGGCCCACGGCGGCGGAGGGCGCACCGCGCCTCGAGCGGCCATCGACAGGCTGGAAAGAGCAGATCACTTCCAAATTTAAGGCTCTGTTGATGCAGGATGTCGTGTGACTAGCAGAGAAGTTTCAGAAGAGGTCGGGATCAACACTTTATCGGCACATTCCACTGTTAAAGGAGATTTTGTAATGAAAGACGTGCGGACGGATTCGCGTGTCGGGACGCAGCCGCTCATGGTGCTGGACAAACAACACCTCCGTGTTGGAAGTCTCACAGGACAAGTTGGAACATGCCCAGCTGTTAAACAATTTCTCGGATACTCACTCGACTGAAAAGCCACTGAAAGCCATCTGAATCTTACAAATGGTTTCAAACACGGAGGTGTTGTTTGTCCAGCACCATGAGCGGCTAACAGACCTCGTACATTGCACATGTGGATGAAACAGATATTGCACCAATGAGTGTTACTTCAAAAAGAATTAAAATATTGCACATTAGGTTATAGTTGTGTGATCAATATTGCTCAGTGGATTTTGACTGTGAACTGGTTGTGAGATTTGTCTACTCGGTGCAGATTTACGATAGAGTTTCATACTGTTTGTATTTCTTCATAATTGGTGTAAATAAACTCCAACACATATTCAGTCACTTGGAAATGTTCATGTATCCATCCCCTGACTTGTCTGAAGAAAACTGGCAATAAAACTGATTATTTACAGGTATTATACCAAAGGGGCCCATTACTTATGCATCTCATCATCTTGGCTTTTATATTTTTAATTAATTTATATCAAGTTGTCGAGATTTGCTGTCACTTTGAGTTTAAGGAAGATAATTTTAGATTTTTTTTTCTGTTTTTGTATTTTTTGTATTTGAAATGGCATAAACAAATTTAAATGTATGAAATACCAAGTGTTGCAATACTTTTGGAGGGGACAGTATATGACCTCACAGATACAGAGCTTAATCCCGCTCATCAAACATGACTGTGAAATACAATGAGGCCAGTAAGTGTTTGATCCACTGTCAACTTTGCAAGTTTTCCCACCTACAAAGAATGTAGAGGTCTGTAATTTTTATCGTAGGTACACTTCAACTGTGAGAGACAGAATCTAAAAATCAAATTCAGAAAATCACACTGTATTAATTTACATTTTATTGCATTAAATAACTATTTGATCCTATCGAAAAACCGACCTTAACATTTGGTACAGAAACCTTTGCAGTTCCACAGGTCAAACGTTTCCTGTAGTTTTTCACTAGGTTTTCACACACTGCAGCAGGGATTTTGGTCCACTCCTCCATACAGATCTTCTACAAATCTTTCAGGTTTGGAGTTTCAGCTCCCTCCAAAGACCTTCTATTGAGTTCAGGTCTGGAGACTGACCAGGCCACTCCAGGACCTTGAAATGCTTCTTACAGAGCCCCTCCTTAGTTGCCCTGGCTGTGTGTTTGGGGTCATTGTCATGTTGAAGACCCAGCCATGACCCATCTTCAGTGTTCTTACTGAGGGAAGGAGGTTGTTTGTCAAAATCTCGCAATACATGACCCCATCCATCCTCCCTTCAATACAGTGCAGTCGTCCTGTCTCCTTTGCAGAAGAGCACCCCCAGAGTATGATGTTTCCACCCCCATGCTTCACCGTTGGGATGGTTTTCTTGGGGTTGTTCTCATCCTCTAAACATGGTAAGGAGTTAATTCCAAAAAGCTCTATTCTGGTCTCATCTGACCACATGACCTTCTCCCATGCCTCCTCTGGATCATCCAAATGGTTACTGATGAACTTCAAATGGGCCTGGACATGTGCTGGCTTGAGCAGGGGGACCTTGCTGCCCTGCAGGATTTTAAACCATGACAGCATCATGTGTTACTAATGTGTTACTGTGGTCCCAGCTCTCTTCAGGTCATTGACCAGGTCCTCCTGTGTAGTTCTGAGCTTTCTCAGAATCATCCTTACCCCACAAAGTGAGATCTTGCATGGATTCCCAGACCGAGGGAGATTGACAGTCATCTTGTGTTTCTTCCACTTTGTAATAAATAATCATAACAGTTGTTGTCTTCTACCAAGCTGCTTGCCTGTTGTCCTGTAGTCCATCCCAGCCTTGTGCAGGTCTACAGTTTTGTCCCTGGTGTCCTTAGACAGCTCTTTGGTCTTGGCTATGGTGGACAGTTTGGAGTGTGATTGATTGAGTGTGTGAACAGGTGTCTTTTATACAGGTAACAAGTTCAAACAGGTGCAATTAATACAGGTAAAGAGTGCAGAATAAGAGGGCTTCTTAAAGAAAAATTAACAGGTCTGTGTGAGCCAGAATTCTTGCTGGTTGGTAGGTGTTCAAATACTAATTTCATGCAATAAAATACAAATAAATTATTTAAAAATCATACAATGTGATTTTCTGAATTTGATTTTTAGATTCTGTCTCTCACAGTTGAAGTGAACCTATGATAAAAATTACAGACCTCTACATTCTTTGTAGGTGGGAAAACTTGCAAAATTGACAGTGGATCAAACACTTATTGGCCTCATGGTATATAAAAATATAAACAGAATCTACTATCTCAGATACGGAGCTTAATCCCACTCATCAAACACTACTGTGATATATATAAAAAATATATACAGAATTTATGACCCTATCGATACAGAGCTTAAGGATTCAAGGATTCAAGGATTCAAAAGGAGTTTATTGTCATATGCACATAGGAACATGTTCCCTGCACAATGAAATGTGTTTACTGCATTTTTACCCATCCTAATTGCCAGTTAGGAGCGAGGTCGCCTTTTTTGGTGCCAGGGGACCAGCTCCAGATGTATATCCGTGCCCTAGGTCACGAGCAGGGCTGAGCAAACCTTGACCGGCCTCATGACACACTTAACAAACAACAACACACATAAGCCAGTCCGGTACATGAACACATATAAAAGCACACACAAGGAAAGAATTGGGAAAAGAAAAACCTCCATTGCTGCTGTGTTGAACTCACGCAGCACCACTGGAGAGCAAAAAAAAAAATAGCACAGAAAAACAGTCATAACAAAAAACAAATCACGGCAGATGACAGCCGAGACGTGGATGTGTCCAGTGTCCAGACAGACAGCCCGGAAGGCCGCCTGTGTGGTGCCATCAACAGGCCTTATCTGTCCATCCTGGGGGGATCCCAGTCCTGAATCAGTCCACCAGAGTCTCAAGGTCCCACAGTCAACATCTCAGGACTGGGAAGGAAGGGAGGGAGGGGGGGAGACGAGGACCGAGGCTATCAGGAGTGTTCCTCGGGGGGAGATTTTATCCCAGCGGCCTTGAAGGACAGCTGGTGTTTGGAAACCAAATAGATATCCAGATTAACAGACGCCTGGCAGATTCCACAGTCAGAAGCTTCAGAGTGGCTCCCAAATACATCTGAATATAGGAGATGTGGTCTCACTGATGATCAAAGCAGTTTTCCAGTGCAGCCATTCTCCCCGAGATGGATTCCAATGTGCGATTGACACCCGCCGACTGAGTTGACACTGCCCTTCCAATCGAATCATTCATGTGGGGCAGCCTGGACGGGCCAATTAATGCCACCTCCACCTTCTTAATTTTCCGGTAAACCAGTGCTATGGCCACCCCGCACAGCAGAAACCCGGTCACCACAGCTCCAAATAAGTAAACATCTTCAACGTCCTCCACAGACGTGTACAGGCACATGACTTGCCACCTCCACCAGCTGTCCATCATGTAACCCGCCACATGTCCCAGCAGGACAGGTCGGGTCCTCCGCTCCCTAGTGTCTTGTGGTAAAAATAGCATCAATTGCATTCAGAGACCACTTGATCAGATCCATTTTGCCGTTTTCCAGAGGAGCAGGGCTGGCAGCCTCACAGACAAAACACGCTACAGTAGCAGGAAAGTTGGGGAGGGAGGAGGTGAGAAAAATGCGACCGTTCCGACCGAGAGCAAGAAGGCAAAATCCCGTTCATCAACTGTTCTCTCCCTCAGCCCCAACCAGTCCCAGCAGAAGACTGCCCCTCCCTGAGCCTGGTTCTGCTGGAGGTTTCTTCCTGTTAAAAGGGAGTTTTTCCTTCCCACTGTAGCCAAGTGCTTGCTCACAGGGGGTCGTTTTGACCGTTGGGGTTTTACATAATTATTGTATGGCCTTGCCTTACAATATAAAGCACCTTGGGGCAACTGTTTGTTGTGATTTGGTGCTATATAAAAAAAATTGATTGATTGATTGATTGATATATATAAAAATATATATACAGAATTTATGACCCCACAGATACGGAGCTTAATCCCGCTCATCAAACACAACCGTGATATATATAAAAATATATACAAAATTTATGACCCCACAGATACGGAGCTTAATCCCGCTCATCAAACACAACCGTGATATATATAAAAATATATACAAAATTTATGACCCCACAGATACGGAGCTTAATCCCGCTCATCAAACACAACCGTGATATATATAAAAATATATACAAAATTTATGACCCCACAGATCAATCAATCAATCAATCAATCAATCAATTTTTTTATATAGCGCCAAATCACAACAAACAGTTGCCCCAAGGCGCTTTATATTGTAAGGCAAGGCCATACAATAATTATGTAAAACCACAACGGTCAAAACGACCCCCTGTGAGCAAGCACTTGGCGACAGTGGGAAGGAAAAACTCCCTTTTAACAGGAAGAAACCTCCAGCAGAACCAGGCTCAGGGAGGGGCAGTCTTCTGCTGGGACTGGTTGGGGCTGAGGGAGAGAACCAGGAAAAAGACATGCTGTGGAGGGGAGCAGAGATCGATCACTAATGATTAAATGCAGAGTGGTGCATACAGAGCAAAAAGAGAAAGAAACAGTGCATCATGGGAACCCCCCAGCAGTCTACATCTATAGCAGCATAACTAAGGGATGGTTCAGGGTCACCTGATCCAGCCCTAACTATAAGCTTTAGCAAAAAGGAAAGTTTTAAGCCTAATCTTAAAAGTAGAGAGGGTGTCTGTCTCCCTGATCTGAATTGGGAGCTGGTTCCACAGGAGAGGAGCCTGAAAGCTGATACGGAGCTTAATCCCGCTCATCAAACACAACCGTGATATATATAAAAATATATAGAATTTATGACCCCACAGATACGGAGCTTAATCCCGCTCATCAAACACAACCGTGATATATATAAAAATATATACAAAATTTATGACCCCACAGATACGGAGCTTAATCCCGCTCATCAAACACAAAAGTGAAATACATAAAAAACCAGAAAAACTCTCAAATTGATGTAATTGTCATGTGACTACTACTGAAGAAAAAAACAAAACAAAAAAGAGACAATTGTGTGTATCAGGAGTGTCGGACAGAAATGGTTGGACACAAGTGCAGGACTCGACTCGATAGCTCTGGTTAAGAAAGGCGTTTACTGAGTTACTCAGTGGGTTGGGTACACAATAAGGCAGCAAACAGATCAGGATCATCAGGCAAAAAGGGTGGTCAGTACAAACAGGCAGGTTGTCAGATAAACTACGTGGAAACCGGACTTGGAAAAACACACAACTCAGAGCTAGAAGCGAAGGCACAAGGTGCAACGATCAGGCGAATTACAAGTGCAACCAGTGAGGCTTAAATACTCCTTGGTGATGAGCTGCTGATAGGAAACACCTGTGTGGAAGGATCTAGAAGTGGGCGTGGTCAAGACTGTGCCACGCCCACCACCCAGCACCAAGAGACAGGGAAGACACACAGAAGACACAACATCCAAACTAAAGTCAAACATGGCAGATGAAAAGAGCAACCACAGAACATGACAGTGTGCAGGTGCAAAGTAATATGAATTAAAAAAAATTATTCCTCTTACCAAAAAAAAGTTATTGTGGGTCACACGGTACATTTGCAGATTTCAGTAAAATCCAGTGCACACTTAGGAAGTTGTCACAGAAAAGACACAGAAGTGTCAAGAAAAATCTGATTATTATTTTTTGCATTGTGTCAGGTCACAAAATTAATTAAATTTACTGTGTGCATTTAGGCAATTTTATTCAACACACACCCCAATTTAAATTCATTTTTATTAAACTTCAGTAAAAAATAATTTAATTTATGATGTGTGTTTAATTAACTTGAATAAAAATAATTTAATGTAGGGTATGTGTTTAATTACATTTAATAAAAATAAATTGAATTTAGGGTGTGTTTCAAGATTCAAAGACTATTTATTATCATTTCAGCATATGTACAGGACATAAAGGAGAATCAACATTCTGTTTCTCTCTCACCTTAGTCATATAAGAAGAAAAGAATAACAGCAGTATAAAAGATAAGCAGACACTCTGGAGGAATAGAAATCAAACCTATATCTACCAGTGACAGTAGTATGAATGCAGCAGGAGAGTGAGGAGGTGCAGAAGACAGTAAAAAACAAAACAACAAAAAAAACTGTGAGTGAACTGAATCTTGAATCTGAGCAAACAGCTGAGGTGGAGTTTGTGAGTGTGTTACAGTCAGTGGCCAGAGGGGGGAGGTAGAGGACAGCCTGCTGGATGAAGATGTTCAACAGGACCTGGAGGTCTGGTACCTTCTCCCTGAAGGCTGCAGAGGGAGTGTGAGGTGTCTCCAGCGATGCTGACGGAGGACAGAGGAGCACAGATCATCCTGCTGGCTGTATTCAGAGCATTCGCTGCAGAGTCTTCCAGCAGGAGGCGCTGCAGCCTCAGCACCCCCACAGTAAGGACACTCTCAGCGGTGACCCGGGACGAGGTCAGACCTCTTCATTGTCACTGTACAAGTGCACCAATTTAACTTTGGTGCATGTAGAATATACACACTAAACAAAACGTAACCATTTTTAAGAGATAGAAAGTATAAATAAATGTAAGTTGATACATATCTCTGTTGATCTTATTGCACATGATGGATCAGCTTGGAGGGATGTCTGATGAGTGAGACGTGGTTATCTCAGGTCCTCGGTGATGGCAGTGGTGGGCCTGTGATAAAGACGGGTTTCAGACTGTTTGGGCGTGCTCTGATCGCCCTGTAGCGCCTGAGCGGAGCAGTTAGAAGAGGAGGTGTGCAGGCGGGATGTTGGGTTTTTTGAGGCAGAGCTCCTCTCGGGAGAGGAAAGCCCAGCCGATGATCTTCTGGCTGAGTTGATGACTACAGTGAGGTTGCAGCCACTGTGGGCAGGTGGTGGTGGTACCTCCTCCTCCTCCTGCTCCTCCTCCTCAGGTGACTCTTGTTCGAAGTGTGCAAAGAAGCAGTTCAGCTCCTCCTCCATCGCCACATCTGATGTCTCACTGGTCTTATAACAGCTGAGGTGCTGTACTCATTAATTAACTTTGATAAAGATTAATTTAATTTAGGGTGGGTGTTTGATGAACTTTAAGAAAATGTAGTTAATTCTGGGTGGGGGTTTAATCATCTTAAGTAGAACATAAATTTTGTGTGGGAGTTTACAGTCATTCACTCAATCATCTTCAACCACTTACTCCAATTAAGGGCTGCAGGGGGCGGAGCCTATCCCAGCAGTCACAGGGCGTGAGGCGGGTTCGCCCCAGACAGGACGCCAGTGTGTCTCAGGGACACACAGACAGACAAACACATTCACACCTACGGACAATGTAAAGTTTCCAGTTCACTAAACCTGCATGTCTTTGGATGCGGGTTGAAGCCGGAGCACCCGGAGGAAACCCACACAAACACGGGGAGAACACGCAGAGTCCACACAGGAAGGACACACAAAGCAGCCTCAGGCTAAAAACAGCTCCTAGTCATGTTATTCTCAGAATAAAGAATAAAAACTTAAGATTCCTCTTAGACATTTGTTAGAATTTTCCCTAGAAGAAAGTTGTCACCTTAAGCCTCGGTCCCATCGAATAATAAACCATGAAGCCACACATGGGTGTGTCAGCGATTATTTGAAGAATGATCCACGTTTTCATCTATTACGTGTCCGTTATGAAGAAGCCTCTATGTGCTTCTCTGTACCTCACATGTACCATGTGTCAGCCTCTAATGAGCCATGACCGACCTATGATCCATGTCAACCACATATGATCCATGTAGCGCCATGTTAACGCAACGTTAGTGCACGTTTAGGTATGGGTTTAACCAAACTTCCAGCCCTCCCACACGTGGTCCCTTTAAGTGTTGATTTTCAATTCACACCATCTATTCAAGATGTTGTAACATTTTTTTAAACACAGTCCAAAAATAGATGCTCCAGTACAGTGCGGCGGGTGTGCGCCATGCACCAGGCTGCTGTTCACAGAGTCATTAAATGCACCGAACCGCAGGTTCCTGGAAAGTCACCTCTTGCTGGATTTATTTCTTCTGCAGCTTAACAGGCATTTTCACGCCGTGATCCAACTTTAAACTTTGTGTTCGTCCGTTACTGACTGGAAAATCACTCTTTTGCCCATGCTGCCATAATGCATTCCTGGACAGTCGTTTCTGCGCTCCTTCTCATTGGCTTCCTTTCCATCTGCAGCTTTAAAAACACATTTGACACCGTGAGCCAACTTTTAACTTTGTGATCGGGTGTTATTGACTCACTCTTTTTCAAGCTGGTGTTTTGCGTAAAAGCTCTTTCTGAGCGCGAGTCATTGCGTCAGTGCACACAGAGCACAGCTCATCAAGATGTTAAATTTATCATAAACATACTTTTACAGCAGCTCATGAAGAAGGAATGAACATGCAACTGTTTTACCACATTATTACAATAAAAATAGTTACCTTTTAAGCTGTTCCAAAATCTGTTCTCCACTTCATGGAGCAGGAGAGAGAGAGGGACAAAAAGGGGCCAAATGAAATGGTCCACTGTGATTCCAGAAGCGATTAGAGGTGTTTTCAACATCCAATCTCTGACAGAAAATGATTAATCTGCTACAAAATAATTATTTTATATACAGCGTCCGGCGCACAAATCAGGTGGGATTGTGCACAAGAAGGCGGAGCCAAAATAGCCTGTTCAAAACTGTCCTCGTAGCTGCCAGGCACTCAGATAACAGGCGTTATCACAGGTAACATCACACTGTGTGCTGCAGTCAGTCACCATGATGCCACTCTTGGCCCCAACAACACTGATCACATTCTTAGATTTCCTGCATCACATAATCATTCCCAGTGACCAAGAGAATGTACCAGCAGATGCCACATGTTGTCACATGGGACAATGTGGGATTCCACCAGGCTGCTCTGGTCCAAGATTGGAGTTCCATTACTTATGTAAACCATCATCGCGGCTGTTATATTTTTAATTAATTTATATCAAGTATTCGAAATTTGCTTTCAGTTTGAGGAGGATCATTTTAGATGTTTTTTTTTTTTGTATTTAAAATGGCATAAACAAATTAAAATGTGTGAAATACTAAGTGTTCCAAGACTGTTGGAGGGCGCTGTATCCTAACCTTATGATGAGTGCAAAATGGGTGTGGTTTTGTTTCAGAATGCTTCATTTTCACTGTTGCTGCACTTTGTGTGAAATCATAGTCATATTGTATAATATCATATCGCAGAGCTCTCAAGTTGAGATACGCTCAAAGAATTATTTTCCACCAAATCTGGTCTTGCAGGTCATTTTGGTGGAATGTCAGACATTAGTATGAGAGCGTGACAACATATTGAGTCTCATGCCAAGTGCATGAGACCTGACAGGACCGTTTTAAAGTGTGAGTCTCACTCCAAATGAGTGAGACGTGAGAGCTCTGATATCAACAGAGATATAATATTTGGCTTCAACATTGAGATACGATAATTTGGCCATATTGTGCAGCCCTACTGATGCTGAAGAGGTTCACTTGTTCATGTCCACGACATATACATATTATTTATGCCTTATATTTTGAAATATAAGTGGTCAGATCGCTGCTCACACCCTGCCGTCTGATGAGGGGCCCACTTTGACCAGCCTGTATTTGGGCCTGGTGTTAGCTCGTTACGGCCCTGTGTCTGCCAAAATTATATTCCCTATAATTCATTAAAAAAACATGCTTGTACAATATTTGACACACTATACTGAAGCCTAATTAGTTGTTCTATAAAAGCTTTTTAATGGATTTTATTTTAATTTTTTTCTATTACAGCACACAACAGGAAGCATTTCTAATCTGACAGAAACTCTGATTTCTTTTTAGAGGGAAAAAGTCAATTTAAGGGAAAAAAGTGAAAGTTTGAGGATGAATCATTTCAGAAAAAATATCCAATTAAAGCCCACAATGAGATCTTTGAGTGAATGGCTTAAATGAGTGCTTTCATCAGTGCCGTGAATCGCTTTGTGTCACAGAACGGCTGCTTTTCAAAAGCCTCAGCTGTCACAGATGGTGGAGTCCAGCCAGCTGGTGGACGAGACCAAATGAAAAGGTGCAGGCTGAATCATTTCACACCTCAGTGATGAATGAAAACCTGCTGCCGCTCTTCAGCTCAGTCACCGCGTGCACGCGGGTGCCCTTTACTTTATTTTAATTATTCCTCAGACATGTTACTGGATATCATTTGAATGTATCTTCATTTAATTAATTAAATTAAATTAATGTATCTTGCGTATGAATCCATGAATCTTTTTGAATGATGCTAAATAAAAAAGCACACATGCATTGATCGTATCAGCTAACAATTCTCTGGAATGCACAAACAACACACAAACAGGAAGTTGCCGACTATGTTTATACATCCAACTTCCAAAAACAGCGTCATCAGTGTGTCCAGTGTGACGTTTCTGAATTCAGAGTTTACGGTGCATCCAGAAAGTATTCACAGCGCTGCTACAGCCTTAGTACAAAATGGATGACATTCATTTTTTTCCCCTCAAAATTCTACACACAATACCCCATAATGACAATGTGAAAAAACTTTTTTTTTTTAGATTTTTTCAAATTGATTAAAAATAAAAAATACTAAGAAATCACATAGATACAGTAAGGGCAACGCGGTGGCTTAGTGGATAGCATGTTTGCCTCACAGCAAGAAGGTCATGGGGTCGATTTGCACCTGTGGCCTTTCTGTGTGGAGTTTGCATGTTCTCGCCGTGTTTGCATGGGTTTCCTCCAGGTGCTCCGGTTTCCTCCCACAATTAAAGACATGCAGTTTAGGTGGATTGTAAACTTTAGCATTGTCCAGGTCTCCCTTGCAAAAGAGGTCTTGATCTTAATGGGGTGAACCTGGTTAAATAAAAGGTTAAAATTTAAAATAAGTATTCACAGTGTTTGCCATGAAGCTCAAAATTGAGTTCAGGTGCATCCTGATTCCACTGATCATCCTTGAGATTTTTCTACAGCTTAGTTGGAGTGTATCTGTGTTAATGTACATGATGTGGGGACACACACACACACACACACACACACACACACACACACACACACACACACACACACACACACACACACACACACACACACACACACACACACACACACCTGTCTCCATAATGTAACTAAGGCAAAGCCTTGGACTGAACATGGAGGTAGGTTGATGTAAATATATTGTGTCAATTGTATGTGATACACAAAACTTCATAACTGCTTGGGTGTATGTGTCAGTTATCTGTGTTTATTTCTCTTCTTTTATCTGTTTGTTATTTTTCTTATTTCATTGGTTTTTGTATGTTTATTCTCTTGCTGGGTTTTTCTGCTTGGGTCTGTCTCTCTCTCTCTATCTCTCGTCTGTCCCTTGCTCTTTGGTGGTGGGTGTTTCCCTCTCTCTGGCCACGCCCTTGTTCTGGTGCTTTCCATGCACACCTGTTGGTGAGATGCCGCTGGTCACCTGGGGTTATATAAGCTCACTGGGTGTGTTACTGTCCAGCTCTGTTTGTGTGCTCCTTAGTCCTTCCTGCCACCTTGTGTCAGACAGAATTCAAACTCTGAAAGTTCCTTTCTTCAAGGATGGTGCGAGTCAACACAGACTGGATCAAACTGAGGTTTAGCTTCTTCATAAAAGTGAATTCAAACTGAGAAATCTTTCTCTGTAGGTGGAAATCAACGTTGGAGTCTTCTTTATCAAAAAGTGACACACAAATGGAAGAAACTGCTTCAAATGAGACAAAACTCAGATTGATCAGCTGAGGAATGTCTCTTATTTCTTAGATGTGGAATTCCAACTCAAAAACAGGATTAAACCAAAACAGTCCTTTCTTCATACCTAAAAAGTATAACCTCAGCGTTAATTCAGAAAAAAGTCTTTCTTGCTTAGTAAAGGAGTTCAACTCCAAAGTGCAAAAAAATCAAAGTGGCAGCAGGAAACACACCGTCAACCTTCTATGTACAAACATACCAGCATTCAAACCTGCATTAAGGCAATGGACCCACAACCAAAAGGACAAGCAGGAGTCACTATATATAAAACCAGACTTAACTGTTGCAGGTGCAGAGCCAAGCAGGTGCACTAAATTAGAGACATGATGACATGACATGACATAACCTACATCCCTGGTTCTCAAGACCAGGCACCTAAGTGGCTCTACTCTATTCTGCTCTTTTATTCTACTATTTTTTTTCTTTTTTTTTTTTTAGATATTAAGATATACCCTAGTATACAGTAGTGGAGTTCTACCTTAGAATTGGAATGTATTATTGAAGACGTACCTTACTGATTTTTCATGTAGGGAATTTAAGAGAACACCAGGGGGCAGCAAACATTCAGACACTCCATCAAACTAAAAAAAAAACAAAAAAAAAAACAGAGAGAGGAACAAAAAAATGCAAAGATGTAAAACCAGATAAGAAGCTGGGAGATTGCATTGACAGACCAGAAAACAGGTGATACAAGATAAGAAGCTGGGAAATAATATTAAGAGAACCTAAAGAGATGGAAGATCAGAACAGATAAAAGATGGGAAACAGAGATTAACAAAGAGGAGACAGGAGACGAAAACCCCAACACTGACAGAACCACAACAGAAGATAAACACATCATCAAAAACAGAAGCAGGGCAAGGTGATGAAACCATGACCAGGACCCTGACTGGACCCAATCCTGACTGCGTCACCCAACTGCACAGCGCTGGAATTCAAGTCTTCTTTTCTTCAAAGCTGTATGACCAGGAAGATCTCTGGTGGTTTTATGTTGGTTATTCCACTTATCAACTTACTTACTTATAACTTATAGAATTAAATACTTATAACTTATATAAGTAAGTAATTAATATATATATATATATAAAGTATAGAAGTAAGTAATATATATTACTTAGAATGATAATAATTACAATAATGACAGGGTTCTTTCTGTCTTGCTGATCTAATGATCTAATCAATGTGTGCCTCTTAACATAATGGTTTTGATTGGATAATTAGATTAATTTATAATGCACTTATGCATTTCGTGCACTGTGTCCAAGGACCTGAGCATGACATGAGTGTTTGTAGTATTTCTTTAGAGCTACAGTAGCCAGCCACGTGACACAGCTCAACTCGACAGGTGAAGTGTAAAATCCGGGGTTGAGAGAGATCCACATGCACAGTGCAGTTGCACAGTGGAGCTCATCTTGATGGCACACCAACAAATATAAATCTTCAGCAATCATGACGCAGATTTATCTGTCAGGAAGCCAGGAAAGAAAGAAGAGTAAGAAAAGAAAATGCAGGACAGCGGTAACTCATACTTTACATTGGATTAATTAGGCCTGCGTGTCAACAAAATCTAATGTTTATGTTAACTACCTGTGTGGCTGTGTTATATTAACAGCGCTGCATCTTCTTCAATGATTAATGTCCACTTGTGAATCGAGTTTCCCAAAAAGTAACCTACTGAACTACACTGGGACAACTTCATTGGTAACCTTAACATGTACACTTGGCAGCTCAACAGTCTCACATCGCCCTCTGCTGGACTCTTATGGGCATAACACCAAAGGACTCATAGGTAGACATACAAACATAATATCTACAATATCACATCTCCTCCCTCTTAAGCCTCGGTCACACGGCACTAACAAAGGACACTGAAGCCAAAACGAAACGAGAAGTCTGGACTTATGTTGACTTCTGGAGACATCATTTGACTGTCATCCAGCTTCGTTCCTGTAGCTGGCACTTCGTCAGAGTTTTCAAACTGTTCAAAATATGAACGAATCCTGACAACAACCTCAATTTGTCCATATTTCATTTTGCTTTCTGTGTTGACGGTTCCTCATCGTTTGCATAGTTTCCGTAACGTCAGTGTTCCATTTGACTGTCGTCCAAATTTGTCCAACCTCCCAAGTCCAGCGTCTTGCCTGAATGTTGACAATATCTGAACGGATCAATAACTAAAGATCCGAAGAGCTGAGCATAACATCCTTGTATCGCTGATGACTCATCCATATGTGGGATGAACAGCAAGGATTCAAACAAATTTTATTGTCATATGCACAAAGGAACATGTTCCCTGCACAATGAATTGTGTCTACTGCATTTAATCCATCCTAATTGCCAGTTAGGAGCAGAAGTCGCCATAAGGCGCCCGGGGACCAGCTCTAGATGTACATCCCTGCATTAGGTCACAGCAGGGCTGAGCAAACCATGACCGACCCAAAGACAAACAACACACACGTAACAGACATAAGCCGGCCTGGTACATAAACACATATAAAAAAGCACACACAAGGTAAGGAAGAGAAAAAAAACCCCTCAAGGTCGCTGCCTTCGAGAAGCCACAACAATGAGGAAAAAACTCTTATCAGCACAGAGAACAGTAAACACACAGACAAACAAGAACACAGGACGACAGCCGAGATTTGAAAGTCCAGTTTATCAGAACACTCCGGTAGCAGCCCTTTTGGCGCTAAACAATGGCCATGACTGAATCCTGGAAGGGAGGGGGGTTCAGCTCTGAGCAGTCACTGTTCACAGTCAACGTCAGAGCTGGAGAAGCTGAGGGAGGGGGAAACCAGGGAAGCGAGGCTTGAGTGTTTAAACTTCTTGGAGGTTTTTTTTTATTGCAGTGGCCTTGAAGTGCAGCTGTCTTGGGGAAGCCAAATGAATGTCTGATTAGCAGACGCCTGAAAGATTCCACAGTTCTGAGAACAAAGTGGCTCTCAATGCATCTGAATGTAGAAAGGAGATGTGGTCATTTACTGATGGTCAAGGCGATTTTCCAGCGCTGCAATCCTCCCAGAGATGGTTTCCTACGTGCGGTTAACACCCGCCGACTAAGCAGTCACTGTCCTTCCAATCGAATCAATCAAGTGGGGCAATCTGGATGGCCCAATCAAAACAGCCTCCACTTTTTTAATTTTCCAGTAAACCAGTGCTATGCCCGCGCAACACACCAGAAAGCCAAATAAATACACATCTTCGACGTCCTCCACAGACAGCGTGTAAAGGCACATGACCTGCCATCTCCTCCACGAGTCCATCACGTAGCCCATCACATGCATCCCGGCAGGACAGGTCGGGTCCTCTGCCCCCGAATGTCTTGTAGAAAAAATAGTGTCAATTGCGTTCAGAGACCACTTTAACAGATCCATTTTTGTCGCTTTTCAGAAGAGCAAAAACTGGAGCCTCACAGACAACACACCACAGAAGCAGGAAAGATAAGGAGGGAGGGAGCAAAGAGAAAATGCGTCCATCTTGGCCGAGTGCAAGCTGGCAAAAAAACCCCAAAACATTGTCATCCAGAAACAATCGCGGTAAGAACGTTTTATCAAGTAAAAAATAAGTCCCTTTGGCTGCTCCCTTGTTTGCACTCGGGGTTGCCACACCAAATCCAAGGCAGGTTGAATTGGCACAAGGTTTATGCCGGATGCGTAAAACTATTTATGCACATTCCAGCCATGACAAGACAATGCCAAGCCACATTCTGCACATGTTACAACAGTGTGGCTTTGTAGTAAAAGAGTGCGGGTACTAGACTGGCCTGCCTGCAGTTCAGACCTGTTGCCCGTTGAAAATGTGTGGCACATTATGAAGCACAAAATATGACAACAGAGACCCAGGACTGTTGGACTGTTAATGCCTCACAGTCACCCCGATGTCAGGGTGCTGCCCTACAAGGCGCTCACTACACACTGGGAGCAGTAGGGGATTAAAGACCTTGCCCAAGGGCCCTTAGTGATTTTCCAGTCAGGCTGGGATTTGAACCGAGGATCTTCTGGTCTCAAGCCCAACACCTTAACCATTAGACCATAACCAAGTTGAAGAGGATTTGCAAAACATTGTATTCTATTTTTATTTACACTTTACACAACGTCCCAACTTCATTGGAATTGTGGTTGTACATGCAGTCCATTGTGCTGTTTATGCCTGTTCACATGTAAATATGACTTTAGTTCATAGCTTGTTTTTATTAATATGTGTATGTCACAGACATGAACGAGTGAAGCTCTTCAGATTTAGGTCCTTCAAACTTTTTTCAGTAAATGCTTCTGAGGAGCATATGCATGGCTAAAAGTCTAACCCTCTTATCCCCCTGCCACTTTAAGCATTTTTTTTTTTATGCTGATGTAAATTCAGATTCTAACTTTTCAGCTACTTCACAGTAGCACTGCACAATGTGGCCAAATTAGCTGAACTATCAGATCTTCTTTTTAAGAAAAACTCTCCTCTACACCACTCCATCAGGAAGCTGTATTTTATATTTTTAATTAAATTTATACCAAGTTGAAGATATTTGCTATTAGAAAACGGCCGTTTATTCACCAACATAACCAGGAGTTTGTGGTTCAGATGATGTGTTCAGATTCAAAACTGGCTCAAACATTGTTCTTCTTCTCCTAAGTTGGATTAGAACTTTTTTGTGGAACACAGCACCAACTACTGTACAGGAGGGACCCAGCAGTCAATAAGTGTCACCAATTACAAAATGACTCTTTTCAGTCAAACATGGTGCCGTGACATGTCAATCATCCAGATGGCACCTGGGGTGTCCAATCAGATTTCAGTGCCACCCAGCTCCACCCATGTCAGGAAGTGTTCAACAGTTGACATTTCCTGTTTCACTGTGGACTCAAAATTTAGCACTTCCTGTTTCAGACTCAACCTCCCACTGAATTCCTGCGAGATCCAATGAGATCTCATTTATTGTCAAACCAGGAAGTGTTCAACATTTGACTTTTTTATTATTTAATGAGACAAACAAAAAGTTACACAGAAACCTTTCAGAGGATTAAATACAACAGCAAAAACAACATACCAAAGAACAGGTTAATTAGGACAAAAACAAAACAGATCAAAACTAGGGGCAATTATAAAAAAAAAAAAAACTTTCCAAAATTAAACACATTTGACATTTTCTGTTTCACTTTGGACTCGAAATTTGGCACTTCCTGTTTCAGTCTCCACCTCCCACTGAATTCCTGTGAGATCCCACGAGATCTCATTTATTGTCAATCCAGGAAGTGTTCAACATTTGACATTTCCTGTTTCACTGTGGACTCAAAATTTGGCACTTCCTGTTTGGGACTCAGTGTACCATGGCTTCGTGCTGCTGTGCGGTGCTTCACCTGTAATATTTTTAAAGTATGTTTGATTCGGTTACTGTGTACATTTTTTTGAAGTATTTTGGATTTTGTAGGTACTACACAGTTTGCACTCTTTGTATGTTGGTTATTATGGGATGGTGATGGGTTTTGCAGATGTTCAAATGCACTGTCAAAGAAGTATTTTATTGATATAAAGTGTGACCTTAAACATGTGTCTATGATGCGGTTCATGTTGGTGTTGGGTAGACAGGGTGTGGTGGTGAGGTGCAGGGGGGCCTCCAAGTCCATTTTGCTACAGTTTTTTTGTTTTGTTTTAAATTGTATTGGGTCGTTTGATAATTAAAGTGGGGAGCTGTTTCATGATGTTAATTTTACCCCATAAGTTAAGTTTGATCTTTTGCCATTCATACAGATTGTGTTCATCTTTAATGACACTGGATTTCACCTCCAAATCCTCAATTTGATTAGAAGATACTTCATTCCTGCTGGAATCCATCTAAAATTAAACTTATGCACCTTATTTGAAAAGCAAAACTTCTGAAACTGGCGTGGCCTCTGATTTGTTCCAGCTTATTGATTTGCCTCAAAAAAAGAAAAAAATATATTTAATAGTGAAGACACCAACCCAGTTACAGACACCAGTATATCATCTGCATAAAACAGTCATTTGTACTCTTTATTACCTCCTTAAGTTTCTGGAACATGCTGATTCTAATGGTAATTGCTAGTACTTCCAAAAAAAAAAAAAAAATCTAAAGTGTAAAGGACTAAGTGAACACCCCTGATGTGTTACCCCACAAAGCAAGAATAAAGACTGAAGTTATGTCATTTGTTATCACAGCTGATTTTGATTCTCTATATCACGTCCTCACCTGTTTTAGTAACATCGAGAGAAACGGCAGCTACAGGAACTTTCAATGTCTCACAAAATCACACCGTAAGTCACCCCAAGGAGCTTCAGAAGGGTAACGTGGAACCTAAGAAACCTCCAGAGAAAGCACGTAGGCAACCATGGTAAGGAACAACACCCTCAGGCATTTCTCGAGGAAAGATTCAGAGGGGCCACCCGCTCACTGCAAAAAACGATATATAAGAAAATAATAAAGACTTGTTTAAATAAAATTAGACTTGTGTTTTGTGTAAATCTCACTTTTTCTTAATTGAGTTTTCCAGCTAATATCAACCTGTATTTAAGCAGTAAGAAGGTAAGGCAACAGATTTCTAATCATCCAAGCAAAGGAACAAGATTGTTTTCCTTATTTTTACAAACAAGGCTAATCTTAAAATAAGAATTCTAAGGGCCCCTTCACACATAAGACAGAAGGAGGACTCAAATGGCACTCGTGGAAAATCTGAGCTGCATTTGAACGCCTCGTACAGCCGTCACCACATTCATTCATCAGTGCACGACGTTTTAAAAACACAGAGAACAGGAGAATTACATAAATACATACAACAATAACTACATACATAATTACATAACAAATACATAAAATACATATTCACATAACAAAGGAACAGAGAGTGGGATCTTTTTTCTTTGTGATGACTTTGTTCGGTAAAGTGGGTGTGTCCGCGCCAGCCGCTGCTGTTGGGATCTGTGGACTCGCATGTCACAGCTGGAGAACACATACCTTGTTATAAAGGACATGACCTTACAACACTTCACTGTGAGGCGTGTTCGTGTGCATGCTGTCCTCATGTGGAAATACACAAAAACACATATTGCCTTTGCAACTGGCTGGAGCGGCCACTCTTGCTCTTCACACTGCCATGAACACTGCCATCGACTGGCCAGTAGATGGCAATGTTCATGGCAGTGTGAAGAGCATTTGCCACACATTCACTAAAAGTGATGAATCAGTTAGCAAGCAGAATTTTCAGTTTTCAAATTGCCTTTTTTAACAAATGAAAAAATGACATATTTACAAATACAGATTTATTTGTAAAACCCACCACACGTTTCAGTACATGGTTATACCGACCAACCACCACTGACATCAGGAAACTAATGTTCCCATAATGCATTGCGGCATGTGTGTCTAAATGCTAAAACCTTCAAAATTAAAACATATAGCTGATATTTTCACTTTGTAAAATGACAGACATAGTGTTAATTTCAATAACTTGTCTGGAATTAGTTTGTTGAAAATTATAACCATAAGTCAAAACTGTCTGCCTGTGTATGACTCCAGTGATACGCAGACAGCTCTGTATGGTGTGAAGGGAAATGATTTTTTTCCTCCCGCTTTTCTCTCTGGTCACTAGGTCTCTTTTGCTGAAGAAGGCTGATCTGAGACAGAAGCACTGACTCGTTGTTGTACCAGTAGCTGCCGTGCACTGAAGTCAATACTGAAAGTTATTGTTTTAGTTTTTATCTGTAACTTCTGCTAAATTTTTTAGGGGTTTATCGCTTTATAAAAGTTAACTTTTCAGTTAGTGGATTAACGGCTATCAAAGCTAACTTTTTGGTTAGTTATACCCACTACTACTGTACTTAGGCAACACAAAAGGCAACACAAAATCACTTTCAAACCTTTTTTCGCTGTGAAAGTTTAACAGGACCTTCGGAATGTTCCTTTATGTCTGTCAGTGTTCTTGGCTGCAGCTGGAGCAGGAATGGATGATGATAGCCAGGATTTGTGGCCACTCCTACACAACCTTGTTGTACTCGGAAATTCTCTGGATTTGGGTTCAGAGTTGGAGATACCAAGTCTCACGTGGTCATCAAGGTGTCTGTCAGTCAGACAGGAGCTACTGTATGCTGTGAATTAACACATTCCAAAAGGTGACATCATCACCGGCATTTCTTTGACTTGAAAGGATTTCAATGAAATTTAGTGATGTAAAGATGCTAGAAGTGGATTCTGTCTGTCTATCCGTGATGCTTTAGTGGTTAACCCTCTGGGGCCGATGCCATCGTATACGACGACTAAGACCAAACTTTACTAAATTATAAATAGCTTTTTAATGATATGAGATAGAAACGTACTTTTTTTTGCTGAAAAGTTAACTCCGCGGACTTTCGAGCCAGCCATCGGCCATCTTTGTACTCCTCATAGAAGCTTTGTGATGACGTGCACAATGTGAGTGTCCAATCGGAATTGGTTCACCGGCACATGGTTTTCCAAAATCCAATTGTAGAGCAGATTTACGTAACGTGAAAAGCCAAAGATCATTTTCAGGAGTGATGTGTTACTAGTGTTACCTGTTTGAATAGCTCCCTGGGTGCTCTGAGTACATACTACGTATTAGTACATACTCAGTGTGCCCTGCACCATTACTTTCTCTGCATAAAGCACTGTTTACCATATCAATGGACAACAAAACGCATAGACCATTTTGTATATATTGTTCAAAATGTGCATTTGTGTTTATTATTTGAACCTTTTTGTTGCACAGTCTTTCACACAAGACCTCAAATTACCTTTATAAAGTGTCAAAACAGTTGTTTATTATAGTTTGCTGTGTGTTTTGAATAAATGTGTGTGGAAAATTATTTTTCGCTTTATTTTTTCCTTGCCTATTTTGATTGTAAACCTTTATTACACTTATAAAACACAACAAAAACATATATATTCTGAAAGCACAGGTTGTCCTGAAAAAAGAGACATAAAACTTGATTGTGGGATGCAGGGAGAGCTGTTAACAGCAATAATAAGACATTTATGCCAGGCGAGTGAACTGTCCAAAAAATCCCCTTGGACCCCAGAGGGTTAAGCGTTGGACTTGAGACCAGAGGGTCTTCTGTTCAAACCTCTGCTGACCAGAAGGTCAGTGAGGTGAAGATGCTGGAAGTGGTCAGGCTTTGCTCAAGGTCCTTAATTAGTGTTTAATGAACATCTTTCATGGCAGCATCCTGAGGCTGGAGTGTTTGTGTGAATGTGTGGCATCATTGTAAAGCGCTTTGAGCTTCTGATTCAGATGGAAAAGTGCTACATAAATGCAGTCCATTTATTTAACTTTGTGTTATACATTCAGAATTGTCCAATGTTCTGCTGATATTATGTTTATCTTCTGCCAAATGTTTTTTTTTTCTGAATGCTGAAATAAAATCAGTCAGCGGGGGGGGGGGGGGGGGGGGGGGGGGTCATGGCTGAGTGGCCAGTGTGCTTGGTTTCAGTGCAGAAGGTTCCTGGTTCAAATCCCACCTCTACCACATTTCTCCATGCAATGTGGAGTTGCATCAGGAAGGGCATCTGGTGTCTGGTGTAAAGCTTGTGCCAGTTCGACATCAGTTCTATACACTAGCTAAATAAAAAAATAAAAACCTTATTTTCTTATGTTTCTGGTAATTATGATCTTATTTTTAAGATATGGATTCTTTCTGCTCAATCAGGGACTAAAATACTCATTTCAAAGAATTCTGTCTTAAATAAAGGCCCTTGCCCAAGGTCCTTAATCCCCTAGTTGCTCCCGGTGTGCAGTGAGTGACTTGCATGGCAGCACCCTGACATTGGGGTGTAAATGTGAGGCATCATTGTAAAGCGCATCAACATTCTGATGCAGATAGAAAAGCACGATATAAAAGCAGTCCATTTATAAGTGTGCTGTAATTGCTTGAATTTAGCACAGATTGCTTCAGTTTTAGCATTTCTGTCTGGTTTTCAGGCATGTTTTGATTTTTCAACGCCTCCAAATTTTTGCTAGTTTTGAGAATTCTAATTAAGTCCATTTTTCTTACCCCATTGACAGATTTCTTTGCTTAATACAAGACAGTTCGGCTTGTTTTCAGAGGGAGAGTTTTTTCAGCACTGCCATGACCAAACTAAGGATAACAAGGCTCAAATGAACAAAATCCAACAAAGAATATGATCAAACCTGCAAAACAGCAACAACACAAACGTCCACTCAGACGTCACAGTTACTGTCCACTAGAACACTGAGTGAAACTCTATTGAACCTGCATTAATGGCAAATGGCCACTAGGTGGAGATATTGCTCCACTTCTGGGTGGGACACAATGGTAACTGTTCTGTTGCCTGTATTACAGTTTTTCACAATTGTTTCCACACAAATACTGGTACTTGAGACACAATGACCACAACATGAACCTACTGAACCAAAACCCCCTGAACCAACTCTGATCAGCCACAAACACAATCCAGTCCATCAATCAATTTATTTATTTATTTGAATTTATTTCCTGCTTTACACCCAAATTTCACTTCAAAAACACATTTTTTTTTCAGAACACTACACTTAGTTCTCTGCATTTGACAGTTTTCATGACGAAAATCTTTTGATTTCAGAAGCAACAAACTGTCATTCAAAATCGTGACGTTATTTGTCCGACTGTGCACACGCAGTCATCAGACAGACACACACCTGTTACACAGTTTACACTGTTTTGTCTGGCAGAGAACACGTGTGAGGATGAAGCGGGTCTACAGAATCCACAAAAAGTTAAAGACTTACGACAGAACTGTAAGTCCTTTAGACTCCCACATCCAGAGTCTGAGGAAATGACACACACGTCAGTACTGTAATCATAATGACAGCAGTGAGCGCTCCATGTCTGTGTCTGATCCGGTCACGTGTGAGTCCTTGAGCTGGAGGCGGCTCCAGCGGAGCACCAGCTTGTCTTCACTGATGAGGTTGGATTCAAACAGATGGTGGAGGGGAAGGAACATCATCAGCCAGCATGCCGTTGTTGAAGTCCCTGTGTGCAGCGATTCGCCACCGCGGCGTCGTGACCCCTACAACACCATCCATCTGATCACATTCCTGGACACGCGACACAACACACTCATTCCACCAGATCAGACAGACAGTACACAGCAACTCAGACACGGTGTCATTTGGGACTACGTAAGTTCCCACCAGGCTGGTCTGGTTCCTAACTGCTTCACTGCCCACACACACTTTTTAGTTCTTTATCTCCCTCCAGATTCTCCATGCCTCAGTCCTACTGAGGACGTTTTTCTTCCTGGAGATGGACAGTATATGACAGAAATCCACAAACATGTCTGGTTCTTCTCCAAGCTGTGGAAGACGCCTGTGGAGATCCAGCAGCTGATGCTCTTCATGGCTGGATTGGCCGTGTTAGGTGATGTTACAGTTGTTGCTAACTGCTTGAACACATTTTGCAAAATTTGGCTCGCTGTGTCAAAACTCTACACACAAGCAAGATAAGACACAACACCTTAAAACTCCTCACAGCTCTGTCAAAACGAAACAGTCAAAACCCAACAATCTCTTCTAAAAATGTCATCCTAGTAACAAAATCATACACACATGCACCATTTTGAAACACTTTCAAATCGACAGCAACACACTCTCTTTTACACAACACTGAAGTCAATATATTTGTATTTACTTTTTCTCAAACAAGAGCTGAAAGTTACAGTATTTAGCAACAAAAGTGTTATTTCCCTGTTTTTATTTATTTACTTATTTTTTTTTTTTTTTACAAAGAATGAGAAATTTTTTACAAATACCTAAAGAAAGACAGAGTACTGTACAGTACAAATTCAAGACAATGAAACTTGTGTTTACAGTATTGTAGTGTACAGATGTCACAGGGTGGCAGGTAGAGTGTGGGTGTGTGTGCCTGATCGTAGTTAACATACTTCTTTTGATGTGCAGCACGTGTGTAATTGGGACACAGGTGTGGGTAGTTGGGGCACGGCTCTCTCTGCATACTGTTTTAGGTGCGAGCAGACGGGCAGAAGGCGGGCTGGAGGACGGTTATGCTGACGGCGGCAGACGCACTGAAGGAACGCTGTGGAAGAAGCGCTGGACGGACGGCTGTAACAGCTTGAAGCTCTCATCCCAGCCGCTGTGGACAGTGTTAGAGAGATTTGGACGGAAGATGTGTGAAGCTGTTATTCGGACTGAGGGAGCTGCTGTCGTCTCCGGGGAAACAAGTCACCACATGCCAAAGGGCAGCGACGACGTGCAGTGCGAGTGGGTGAAGCTTCAAGCAAAAGTGGAAGGGTGGGGACACGTTCCACCTTTCCTCCAGTTAAGTACCCCCTCGACTTATAACATCATCATCGGCTGGACTATTTTGGACAAATCCTTCAGAGTATCTTTTATCCATTTTAGATTTTTTTTGGTGATAAAGAAATATTTTTATATCCAGCTTCCTCACTTGGTGTTTGTTGTCTGGTGTTCTTGCTCCTCAACAGAAACTGTGGGGTTATACACCCTGCCCCAGTCTCCCTCATTCGGTGACACACACACACACACACACACACACACACACACACACACACACACACACACACACACACACACACACACACACACACACACACACACACACACACACACACACACGGTGCAGTAACATCAGAATGTGTGGCAGCTGAGGTTTGTAAAGTAATCTGAACTTACGTAACTACAGAAGTCTTGTGGCATTAAGAAATAACGAAATTGAAATCACAATAGAAAAATATATGTAAATTGTTACATCAGTGTTTGTCATTGAGAGAGCACCTGTTTTTGAGTGCAGTTTCCTTCAGTGTGACGCTGTGGTTGATCACATGGTCCAACAAAGTTGGTGGAATTTCTTCTGAAACATTTCTCCTTCTTGCTCTTCATTGTCTTTGTCCTTGTCCATGTATCTCTCTTTGTCTTCCTGGTCTTATCACCTCCATGGTTGCAGATTTGACTAAATGTCTTAGCTGAGCTCTGTTTGTGCCAAATGTCAGACTGATTGGTGGTGAGTTTTCTGTGTGAGTGTTTTCAGATGTGTACATCTGAAGTATTTCCAATTGCCAGATGTGTTTTACCTTTTAATTAAAAGTGTTTTCCAATGATAACAAGGTCTTTTATCTTTGAGTTCAGTGTCTAAAGTAGGAAACTGTGTGTGATGTTCTGCAACAACTGTGTGGAAGAATTGCAAGCAAAGTGCAAAGCAGAAAACGTGTTTCAGGTATTGTCACATTGTGTTTTAGCTACTGTTACAAGAAGTGTTGAATTTGAAGTTTTAGTGTTAGCTTTCACTTTTTGTGTGTCAGCAGATGGTAAGAACGGTAACAGTGAGGTGCTGTGGTCACACAGCACAGTCTGGTTTTTACTGTAACTGTGTACAGTAAGTTCCTCTGTAGTTTTGTGTTGTTTGGGATGTTCACTGTGTACTTTGTTTTTGTGGGAAAAATAAAATCTATTTGTTGCTGTGTAATTGTACATTCTGATTATAAA